>NW_026608061.1:0-91156 GCF_029499605.1 Hyla sarda
GGATATGAGGTTGAGATATGAGGACAGAATAAGAGAATGGAATATGAGGACAGGATAGGAGGTCGAGATATGAGGACAGGATTTGAGGATGGGATATGAGGATAGCATATAAGGTCGGGATATGAGGACAGGATATGAAGTCGGGATATGAGGACGGGATATGAGGTTGGGACATAAGGACGGGATATGAGGTCAGCATATGAGTATGGGATATGAGGATAGCATATGAGGACAGGATATGAGGATGGGACATAAGGACGGGATATGAGGTTGTGATATGAGGATGGGATATGAGGACAGGATATGAGGTCGGGATATGAGGATGGGATGTGAGGACGGGATATGAGAATGGGATATGAGGTCAAGATAGGAGGTGGGAATATGAGGACAGGATATAAGGATGGGATATGAGGTTGAGATATGAGGACAGAATATGAGAATGAAATATGAGGACGGGATAGGAGGATGGGAGATAAGGACGGGATATGAGGATGGGATATGAGGACAGGATATGAGGTCGGGATAGGAGGACGGGATATTAGGTCTGGATAGGAGGACAGCATATGAGGATGGCATACGAAGTCGGGATATGAGAATGGGATATGAAGACAGGATATGAGGTCGGGATATGAGGACAGGATAAGAGGATGGGATATAAGGTCGGGATATGAGGTAGGGATATGAAGACAAGATGTGAGGACGGGATGTGAGGTCGGGATATGAGGACAGGATATTAGGTTGTGATAAGAGGATGGATATGAGGACAGGATATGAGGTTGGGATACACTAATGCTCTTCTCACTTTGCCAAGTTATCGGACAACCTGGCCCAAAATTATAGATTATAGAAGGATAGCAGCATAAGGGAAAAATACACATTTTGAACCGAAAAACCCATTCAAAATACAGGCCTACGTCCTCCCCTTCAAGCTGCCTGTCCATCTCCAAATATACCCTTTTTAATAATAATAATACACTCCTCCTTTGCATTGAAAAAAAAGCAAACAGTAAAGTTGCCACATGCAGCCATCCTTTCATCTATTGGTCCTTCTGCACCTATTTTCCCAAACCATGCACTCATACTGTTCTAATTTTTAGGTTGTGATAAGAGGATGGATATGAGGACAGGATATGAGGTTGGGATACACTAATGCTCTTCTCACTTTGCCAAGTTATCGGACAACCTGGCCCCAAAATTATAGACTATCAAAGGATAGCAGCATAAGGGTAAAATACACATTTTGAACCCAAAAACCATTTGAGTTTTTAAGTTCAAAATACAGGCCTACCTCCTCCCCTTCAGCCTGCCTGTCCATCTCTAAAAATAACCTTTTTAATAATTATACGCTCCTCCTTTGCATTTAAAAAAGCAAACAGTAAAGTGGCCAGATGCAGCCATCCTTTCATCCATTTGTCCTTCTGGCACCTATTTTCCCAAACTATGCACTCATACTGTTATCATGTCGCCAAGTTATTAGACTACCTGGCCCAAAAATTATGGATTATAAAAGGGTAGCAGCATAAGGGGAAATTACCGTATTTATCGGGGTATACCACACACCGGCCTATAACACGCACCCTCATTATACCAAGGATATTTGGGTAAAATAAAGTTTTTTACCCAAATATCCTTCATAAAATGAGGGTGCTTGTGTATACCCCAATACACTGTTTCTGACCCCACAGAAGCCCCTAGGAAAGGCAGGGGGAGAGAGGCCGTCGCTGCCCGCTTCTCTCCCCCTGCCTTTCCTGGGGTCTAGAGCCCTGCTACTGCCGCTTCTCTCCCCCTGCTATCGGCGCCGCTGCCCCTTCTCTCCCCCTGGCTATCGGTGCCGCTGCCCCATTGCCTGCGCCGATAGCCAGGGGAGAGAAGCGGCGCCGGCAATGGGGCAGCGGCACCGATAGCAAAGGGGAAAGAAGGGGCAGCGGCACCCATTGCCGGCGCCGCTGCCCTGTAGCCTTCCCCATCCCTGGTTGTGTAATTACCTGTTTCCAGGGTCAGGTCCACGCTGCTTCAGGCCTCCGGTGTGTGTCCCCTGCGTCATTGCTATGCGCTGCGAGACGCAATGACGAGTGACGTCACTCGTCATTGCGCCGCGCCATGCAACGCGCAGCAACGACGCAGGTTATGCACACCGGAGGCCTGAAGCAGCCCTGACCCGACCCCAGCAACAGGTAATTATACAACCGGGGATGGGGGAGGCAACGATGCAGCGGCGCCGGCAATGGGTGCCGCTGCCCCTTTTCTCCCCCTGTCTGTCGGCGCCGCTGCCTCATTACCGGCACCGCTTCTCTCCCCCTGGCTATCGGCGCCGGCAATGGGACAGCGGCACCGATAGCCAGGGGGAGAGAAGGGGCAGCGGCGCCGATAGCAGGGTCTCTGCACCTGCAAAAGCCGCTGCAATTCCATCATTTAAAGCGCCCGCTTTAAATCACTGAACTGCAGCGGCTTATCGGCGTATAACACGCAGATAGACTTTAGGCTAAAAATTTCAGCCTAAAAAATGTGTGTTATACGCCGATAAATACGGAACACATTTTGAACCGAAAAACCCATTTGAATTATTACGTTCAAAATACAGGCCTACCTCCTCCCCGCTGCCCCTTCTCTTCCCCTGGCTATCGGTGCCGCTGTCCCATTGCCAGCGCCGATAGCCAGAGGGAGAGAAGCGGAACCGGCAATGGGGCAACGGCAACGATAGCCAGGGGGGGATAAGGGGCAGCGGCACCCATTGCCGGCGCCGCTGCCCCGTTGCCTCCCCCATCCCTAGTTGTATAATTACCTGTTGCCGGGGTCGGGTCCGCGCTGCTTCAGGCCTCCGGTGTGCGTCCCCTGCATCATTGCTATGCGTTGCGAGACGCAATGACGTGTGACGTCTCTCGTCATTGCGCCGCGCCATGCAAAGCATAGCAACGACGGAGGCCTGAAGCAGCGCTGACCCGACCCCAGCAACAGGTAATTACACAACCGGGGATGGGGGAGGCAACGGGGCAATGGGTGCCGCTGCCCCTTCTTTCCCCTGTCTGTCGACGGTGCTGCCCCATTGCCGGCGCCGTTTCTCTCCCCCTGGCTATCGGTGCCGGCAATGGGGCAGCGGCACTGATAGCCAGGGGGAGAGAAGGGGCAGCAGCGCCGATAGCAGGGGTAACCATTATACACTCATACTGTTTTCACTCTGCCAAGTTATCGGACAACCTGGCCCCAAAATGATGGATTATAAAAGGATAGCAGCATTAGTGAAAAATACACATTTTGAACCCAAAAACCCATTTGAGTTTTTAAGTTCAAAATACAGGCCTACCTCCGCCCCTTCAGCCTGCCTGTCCATCTCCAAAAATACCTTTTTTTTAATAATTATACACTCTTCGTTTGCTTTGGAAAACAAACAGTTGAGTTGCCATATGCTGCTATCCTTTCATCGATTTGTGCTTCTAAACCTATGTTCCCAAACCATCATACACTCATACTGTTTTCCCTTTGCCAAGTTATCGGACAACCTGGCCCCAAAATTATGGATTATAAAAGGATAGCAGCATAAGGGAAAAATACACATTTTGAACCCAAAAACCCATTTGAGTTTTTAAGTTCAAAATACAGGCCTACCTCCTCCCCTACAGCCTGCCTGTCCATCTCCAAAAATACCCTTTTTAATAATTATACGCTCCTCCTTTGCATTGAAAAAAAGCAAACAGTAAAGTTGCCAGATGCTGCCATCCTTTCATCCATTTGTCCTTCTGCATCTATTTTCCCAAACCATGCACTCATACTGTTATTATGTCGCCAAGTAATTAGACTACCTGGCCCAAAAATTATGGATTATAAAAGGGTAGCAGCATAAGGGAACATTACCGTATTTATCGGGGTGTACCACGCATCCGCCTATAACACACACCCTCATTTTATCAAGGATATTTGGGTAAAATAATTTTTTTACCCAAATATCCTTCATAAAATGAGGGTGCGTGTGTGTGCATGTGTATACCCCGATACACTGCTTCTCACCCCACAGAGCCCCCAGGAAAGGCAGGGGGAGAGAGGCCGTCGCTGCCTGCTTCTCTCCCCCTGCCTTTCCTGGGGTCTAGAGCCCTGCTACCGCCTCTTCTCTCCCTCTACTATCGGCGCCGCTGCCCCTTCTCTTCCCCTGGCTATCGGTGCCGCTGTCCCATTGCCAGCGCCGATAGCCAGGGGGAGAGAAGCGGTGTCGGCAATGGGGCAGCTGCACCGATAGCCAGGGGGAGATAAGGGGCAGCGGCACCCATTGCCGTCGCCGCTGCCCCGTTGCCTCCCCCATCCCTAGTTGTATAATTACCTGTTGCCGGGGTCGGGTCCGCGCTGCTTCAGGCCTCCGGTGTGCGTCCCCTACATCATTGCTATGCGTTGCGAGACGCAATGACGAGTGATGTCACTCGTCATTGCGCCGCGCCATGCAGCGCATAGCAACGACGCAGGGGATGCACCACGGAGTCCTGAAGCAGCACTGACCCGACCCCAGCAACAGGTAATTATACAACCGGGGATGGGGGAGGCAACAGGGAAGCGGCGCCGGCAATGGGTGCCGCTGCCCCTTCTTTCTTTCTTTCTACCTCCTCCCCTACAGCCTGCCTGTCCATCTCCAAAAATACCCTTTTTAATAATTATACGCTCCTCCTTTGCATTGAAAAAAAGCAAACAGTAAAGGTGCCAGATGCGGCCATCCTTTCATCCATTTGTCCTTCTGCATCTATTTTCCCAAACCATGCACTCATACTGTTATTATGTCGCCAAGTAAATAGACTACCTGTCCCAAAAATTATGGATTATAAAAGGATAGCAGCATAAGGGAAAAATACATATTTTGAACCCAAAAACCCATTTGAGTTTTTAAGTTCAAAATACAGGCCTACCTCATCCCCATCAGCCTGCCTGTCCATCTCCAAAAATACCCTTTTTTAATAATTATGCACTCTTCATTTGCTTTGGAAAAACAAACAGTTAAGTTGCCATATACTGCTATCCTTTCATCGATTTGTGCTTCTACACCTATGTTCCCAAACCATCATACACTCATACTGTTTTCACTTTGCCCAGTTATCGGACAACCTGGCCCCAAAATTATGGATTATAAAAGGATAGCAGCATAAGGGAAAAATACACATTTTGAACCCAAAAACCCATTTGAGTTTTTAAGTTCAAAATACAGGCCTACCTCCTCCCCTACAGCCTGCCTGTCCATCTCCAAAAATACCCTTTTTAATAATTATACGCTCCTCCTTTGCATTGAAAAAAAGCAAGCAGTAAAGTTGCCAGATGCGGCCATCCTTTCATCCATTTGTCCTTCTGCATCTATTTTCCCAAACCACGCACTCATACTGTTATTATGTCGCCAAGTAATTAGACTACCTGGCCCAAAAATGATGGATTATAAAAGGATAGCAGCATAAGGGAAAAATACACATTTTGAACCCAAAAACCCATTTGAGTTTTTAAGTTCAAAATACAGGCCTACCTCCTCCCCTACAGCCTGCCTGTCCATCTCCAAAAATACCCTTTTTAATAATTATACGCTCCTCCTTTGCATTGAAAAAAAGCAAACAGTAAAGTTGCCAGATGCGGCCATCCTTTCATCCATTTGTCCTTCTGCATCTATTTTCCCAAACCATGCACTCATACTGTTATTAAGTCGCCAAGTAATTAGATTACCCTGCCCAAAAATTATGGATTATAAAAGGATAGCAGCATTAGTGAAAAAAAACACATTTTGAACCCAAAAACCCATTTGAGTTTTTAAGTTCAAAATACAGGCCTACCTCCTCCCCTACAGCCTGCCTGTCCATCTCCAAAAATACCCTTTTTAATAATTATACGCTCCTCCTTTGCATTGAAAAAAAGCAAACAGTAAAGTTGCCAGATGCGGCCATCCTTTCATCCATTTGTCCTTCTGCATCTATTTTCCCAAACCATGCACTCATACTGTTATTATGTCGCCAAGTAATTAGACTACCTGGCCCAAACATTATGAATTATAAAAGGATAGCAGCATTAGTGAAAAATACACATTTTGAACCCAAAAACCCATTTGAGTTTTTAAGTTCAAAATACAGGCCTACCTCCTCCCCTACAGCCTGCCTGTCCATCTCCAAAAATACAATTTTTAATAATTATACGCTCCTCCTTTGCATTGAAAAAAAGCAAACAGTAAAGGTGCCAGATGCGGCCATCCTTTCATCCATTTGTCCTTCTGCATCTATTTTCCCAAACCATGCACTCATACTATTATTATGTCGCCAAGTAATTAGACTACCTGGAACAAAAATTATGGATTATAAAAGGATAGCAGCATAAGGGAACATTACCGTATTTATCGGGTGTACCACGCATCCGCCTATAACACACACCCTCATTTTATCAAGGATATTTGGGTAAAATAATTTTTTTACCCAAATATCCTTCATAAAATGAGGGTGCATGTGTGTGCATGTGTATACCCCGATACACTGCTTCTCACCCCACAGAGCCCCCAGGAAAGGCAGGGGGAGAGAGGCCGTCGCTGCCTGCTTCTCTCCCCCTGCCTTTCCTGGGGTCTAGAGCCCTGCTACCGCCGCTTCTCTCCCCCTGCTATCGGCGCCGCTGCCCCTTCTCTCCCCCTGGCTATCGGTGCCGCTGTACCATTGCCAGCGCCGATAGCCAGGGGGAGAGAAGCGGTGTCGGCAATGGGGCAGCTGCACCGATAGCCAGGGGGAGATAAGGGGCAGCGGCACCCATTGCCGTCGCCGCTGCCCCGTTGCCTCCCCCCATCCCTAGTTGTATAATTACCTGTTGCCGGGGTCGGGTCCGCGCTGCTTCAGGCCTCCGGTGTGCGTCCCCTACATCATTGCTATGCGTTGTGCGACGCAATGACGAGTGATGTCACTCGTCATTGCGCCGCGCCATGCAGCGCATAGCATTGACGAAGGGGATGCACTCCGGAGGCCTGAAGCGGCGCTGACCCGACCCCAGCAACAGGCAATTATACAACCGGGGATGGGGGAGGCAACAGGGAAGCGGCGCCGGCAATGGGTGCCGCTGCCCCTTCTTTCTTTCTTTCTACCTCCTCTCCTACAGCCTGCCTGTCCATCTCCAAAAATACCCTTTTTAATAATTATACGCTCCTCCTTTGCATTGAAAAAAAGCAAACAGTAAAGGTGCCAGATGCGGCCATCCTTTCATCCATTTGTCCTTCTGCATCTATTTTCCCAAACCATGCACTCATACTGTTATTATGTCGCCAAGTAATTAGACTACCTGGCGCAAAAATTATGGATTATAAAAGGATAGCAGCATAAGGGAAAAATACACATTTTGAACCCAAAAACCCATTTGAGTTTTTAAGTTCAAAATACAGGCCTACCTCCTCCCCTATAGCCTGCCTGTCCATCTCCAAAAATACCCTTTTTAATAATTATACGCTCCTCCTTTGCATTGAAAAAAAGCAAACAGTAAAGTTGCCAGATGCGGCCATCCTTTCATCCATTTGTCCTTCTGCATCTATTTTCCCAAACCATGCACTCATACTGTTATTATGTCGCCAAGTAATTAGACTACCTGGCCCAAACATTATGAATTATAAAGGGATAGCAGCATTAGTGAAAAATACACATTTTGAACCCAAAAACCCATTTGAGTTTTTAAGTTCAAAATACAGGCCTACCTCCTCCCCTACAGCCTGCCTGTCCATCTCCAAAAATACCCTTTTTAATAATTATACGCTCCTCCTTTGCATTGAAAAAAAGCAAACAGTAAAGTTGCCAGATGCGGCCATCCTTTCATCCATTTGTCCTTCTGCATCTATTTTCCCAAACCATGCACTCATACTGTTATTATGTCGCCAAGTAATTAGACTACCTGGAACAAAAATTATGGATTATAAAAGGATAGCAGCATTAGTGAAAAATACACATTTTGAACCCAAAAACCCATTTGAGTTTTTAAGTTCAAAATACAGGCCTACCTCCTCCCCTACAGCCTGCCTGTCCATCTCCAAAAATACGATTTTTAATAATTATACGCTTCTCCTTTGCATTGAAAAAAAGCAAACAGTAAAGTTACCAGATGCGGCCATCCTTTCATCCATTTGTCCTTCTGCATCTATTTTCCCAAACCATGCACTCATACTGTTATTATGTCGCCAAGTAATTAGACTACCTGGAACAAAAATTATGGATTATAAAAGGATAGCAGCATTAGTGAAAAATACACATTTTGAACCCAAAAACCCATTTGAGTTTTTAAGTTCAAAATACAGGCCTACCTCCTCCCCTACAGCCTGCCTGTCCATCTCCAAAAATACGATTTTTAATAATTATACGCTTCTCCTTTGCATTGAAAAAAAGCAAACAGTAAAGTTGCCAGATGCGGCCATCCTTTCATCCATTTGTCCTTCTGCATCTATTTTCCCAAACCATGCACTCATACTGTTATTATGTCGCCAAGTAATTAGACTACCTGGAACAAAAATTATCGATTATAAAAGGATAGCAGCATAAGGGAAAAATACATATTTTGAACCCAAAAACCCATTTGAGTTTTTAAGTTCAAAATACAGGCCTACCTCCTCCCCATCAGCCTGCCTGTCCATCTCCAAAAATACCCTTTTTTTTTAATAATTATGCACTCTTCATTTGCTTTGGAAAAACAAACAGTTAAGTTGCCATATGCTGCTATCCTTTCATCGATTTGTGCTTCTACACCTATGTTCCCAAACCATCATACACTCATACTGTTTTCACTTTGCCAAGTTATCGGACAACTTGGCCCCAAAATTATGGATTATAAAAGGATAGCAGCATAAGGGAAAAATACACATTTTGAACCCAAAAACCCATTTGAGTTTTTAAGTTCAAAATACAGGCCTACCTCCTCCCCTACAGCCTGCCTGTCCATCTCCAAAAATACCCTTTTTAATAATTATAAGCTTCTCCTTTGCATTGAAAAAAAGCAAACAGTAAAGTTGCCAGATGCGGCCATCCTTTCATCCATTTGTCCTTCTGCATCTATTTTCCCAAACCATGCACTCATACTGTTATTATGTCGCCAAGTAATTAGACTACCATGCCCAAAAATTATGGATTATAAAAGGATAGCAGCATTAGTGAAAAATATACATTTTGAACCCAAAAACCCATTTGAGTTTTTAAGTTCAAAATACAGGCCTACCTCCTCCCCTACAGCCTGTCTGTCCATCTCCAAAAATACCCTTTTTAATAATTATACGCTCCTCCTTTGCATTGAAAAAAAGCAAACAGTAAAGTTCCCAGATGCGGCCATCCTTTCATCCATTTGTCCTTCTGCATCTATTTTCCCAAACCATGCACTCATACTGTTATTATGTCGCCAAGTAATTAGACTACCTTGCCCAAAAATTATGGATTATAAACGGGTAGCAGCATAAGGGAACATTACCGTATTTATCGGGGTGTACCACGCATCCGCCTATAACACACACCCTCATTTTATCAAGGATATTTGGGTAAAAGAATTTTTTTACCCAAATATCCTTCATAAAATGAGGGTGCGTGTGTGTGCATGTGTATACCCCGATACACTGCTTCTCACCCCACAGAGCCCCCAGGAAAGGCAGGGGGAGAGAGGCCGTCACTGCCTGCTTCTCTTCCCCTGCCTTTCCTGGGGTCTAGAGCCCTGCTACCGCCGCTTCTCTCCCCCTGCTATCGGCGCCGCTGCCCCTTCTCCCCCCCTGGCTATCGGTGCCGCTGTCCCATTGCCAGCGCCGATAGCCAGGGGGAGAGATGCTGCGCCGGCAATGGGGCAACGGCACCGATAGCCAGGGGGGGATAAGGGGCAGCGGCGCCCATTGCCGGCGCAGCTGCCCCGTTGCCTACCCCATCCATAGTTGTATAATTACCCGTTGCCGGGGTCGGGTCCGCGCTGCTTCAGGCCTCCGGTGTGCGTCCCCATCATCATTGCTATGCGTTGCGAGAAGCAATGACGAGTGACGTCACTCGTCATTGCGCCTCGCCATGCAGCGCATAGCAACGACGCAGGGGATGCACACCGGAGGCCTGAAGCAGCTCTGACCGGACCCCAGCAACAGGTAATTATACAATCGGGGATGGGGGAGGCAGCGGCGCCGGCAATGGGTGCCGCTGCCCCTTCTTTCTTTCTACCTCCTCCCCTACAGCCTGCCTGTCCATCTCCAAAAATACCCTTTTTAATAATTTTACGCTCCTCCTTTGCAATGAAAAAAAGCAAACAGTAAAGTTGCCAGATGCGGCCATCCTTTCATCCATTTGTCTTTCTGCATCTATTTTCCCAAACCATGCACTCATACTGTTATTATGTCGCCAAGTAATTAGACTACCTGGCCCAAAAATTTGGGATTATAAAAGGATAGCAGCATTAGTGAAAAATACACATTTTGAACCCAAAAACCCATTTGAGTTTTTAAGTTCAAAATACAGGCCTACCTCCTCCCCTACAGCCTGCCTGTCCATCTGCGAAAATACCCTTTTTAATAATTATACGCTCCTCCTTTGCATTGAAAAAAAGCAAACAGTAAAGTTGCCAGATGCGGCCATCCTTTCATCCATTTGTCCTTCTGCATCTATTTTCCCAAACCATGCACTCATACTGTTATTATGTCGCCAAGTAATTAGACTACCTGGCCCAAACATTATGAATTATAAAAGGATAGCAGCATTAGTGAAAAAAACACATTTTGAACCCAAAAACCCATTTGAGTTTTTAGGTTCAAAATACAGGCCTACCTCCTCCCCTACAGCCTGCCTGTCCATCTCCAAAAATACGATTTTTAATAATTATACGCCTCTCCTTTGCATTGAAAAAAAGCAAACAGTAAAGTTGCCAAATGCGGCCATCCTTTCATCCATTTGTCCTTCTGCATCTATTTTCCCAAACCATGCACTCATACTGTTATTATGTCGCCAAGTAATTAGACTACCTGGCCCAAAAATTATGGTTTATAAAAGGATAGCAGCATTAGTGAAAAATACACATTTTGAACCCAAAAACCCATTTGAGATTTTAAGTTCAAAATACAGGCCTACCTCCTCCCCTACAGCCTGCCTGTCCATCTCCAAAAATACCCTTTTAATAATTATACGCTCCTCCTTTGCATTGAAAAAAAGCAAACAGTAAAGTTGCCAGATGCGGCCATCTTTTCATCCATTTGTCCTTCTGCATCTATTTTCCCAAACCATGCACTCATACTGTTATTATGTCGCCAAGTAATTAGACTACCTGGCCCAAAAATTATGGATTATAAAAGGATAGCAGCATAAGGGAAAACTACATATTTTGAACCCAAAAACCCATTTGAGTTTTTAAGTTCAAAATACAGGCCTACCTCCTCCCCTACAGCCTGCCTGTCCATCTCCAAAAATACCCTTTTTAATAATTATAAGCTTCTCCTTTGCATTGAAAAAAAGCAAACAGTAAAGTTGCCAGATGCGGCCATCCTTTCATCCATTTGTCCTTCTGCATCTATTTTCCCAAACCATGCACTCATACTGTTATTATGTCGCCAAGTAATTAGACTACCATGCCCAAAAATTATGGATTATAAAAGGATAGCAGCATTAGTGAAAAATACACATTTTGAACCCAAAAACCCATTTGAGTTTTTAAGTTCAAAATACAGGCCTACCTCCTCCCCAACAGCCTGCCTGTCCATCTCCAAAAATACCCTTTTTAATAATTATACGCTCCTCCTTTGCATTGAAAAAAGCAAACAGTAAAGTTCCCAGATGCGGCCATCCTTTCATCCATTTGTCCTTCTGCATCTATTTTCCCAAACCATGCACTCATACTGTTATTATGTCGCCAAGTAATTAGACTACCTGGCCCAAAAATTATGGATTATAAAAGGGTAGCAGCATAAGGGAACATTACCGTATTTATCGGGGTGTACCACGCATCCGCCTATAACACACACCCTCATTTTATCAAGGATATTTGGGTAAAAGAATTTTTTTACCCAAATATCCTTCATAAAATGAGGGTGCGTGTGTGTGCATGTGTATACCCCGATACACTGCTTCTCACCCCACAGAGCCCCCAGGAAAGGCAGGGGGAGAGAGGCCGTCGCTGCCTGCTTCTCTCCCCCTGCCTTTCCTGGGGTCTAGAGCCCTGCTACCGCCGCTTCTCTCCCCCTGCTATCGGCGCCGCTGCCCCTTCTCTCCCCCTGGCTATCGGTGACGCTGTCCCATTGCCAGCGCCGATAGCCAGGGGGAGAGAAGCTGTGTCGGCAATGGGGCAGCTGCACCGAAAGCCAGGGGGAGATAAGGGGCAGCGGCACCCATTGCTGTCGCCGCTGCCCTGTTGCCTCCCCCATCCCTAGTTGTATAATTACCTGTTGCCGGGGTCGGGTCCGCGCTGCTTCAGGCCTCCGGTGTGCGTCCCCTACATCATTGCTATGCGTTGCGAGACGCAACGACGAGTGATGTCACTCGTCATTGCGCCGCGCCATGCAGCGCATAGCAACGACGCAGGGGATGCACCCCGGAGTCCTGAAGCAGCGCTGACCCGACCCCAGCAACAAGTAATTATACAACCGGGGATGGGGGAGGCAACAGGGAAGCGGCGCCGGCAAAGGGTGCCACTGCCCCTTCTTTCTTTCTTTCTACCTCCTCCCCTACAGCCTGCCTGTCCATCTCCAAAAATACCCTTTTTAATAATTATATGCTCCTCCTTTGCATTGAAAAAAAGCAAACAGTAAAGGTGCCAGATGCGGCCATCCTTTCATCCATTTGTCCTTCTGCATCTATTTTCCCAAACCATGCACTCATACTGTTATTATGTCGCCAAGTAAATAGACTACCTGGCCCAAAAATTATGGATTATAAAAGGATAGCAGCATAAGGGAAAAATACACATTTTGAACCCAAAAACCCATTTGAGTTTTTAAGTTCAAAATACAGGCCTACCTCCTCCCAATCAGCCTGCCTGTCCATCTCCAAAAATACCCTTTTTTAATAATTATGCACTCTTCATTTGCTTTGGAAAAACAAACAGTTAAGTTGCCATATGCTGCTATCCTTTCATCGATTTGTGCTTCTACACCTATGTTCCCAAACCATCATACACTCATACTGTTTTCACTTTGCCAAGTTATCGGACAATTTGGCCCCAAAATTATGGATTATAAAAGGATAGCAGCATAAGGGAAAAATACACATTTTGAACCCAAAAACCCATTTGAGTTTTTAAGTTCAAAATACAGGCCTACCTCCTCCCCTACAGCCTGCCTGTCCATCTCCAAAAATAGCCTTTTAATAATTATACGCTCCTCCTTTGCATTGAAAAAAAGCAAACAGTAAAGTTGCCAGATGCGGCCATCCTTTCATCCATTTGTCCTTCTGCATCTATTTTCCCAAACCACGCACTCATACTGTTATTATGTCGCCAAGTAATTAGACTACCTGGCCCAAAAATGATCGATTATAAAAGGATAGCAGCATAAGGGAAAAATACACATTTTGAACCCAAAAACCCATTTGAGTTTTTAAGTTCAAAATACAGGCCTACCTCCTCCCCTACAGCCTGCCTGTCCATCTCCAAAAATACCCTTTTTAATAATTATACGCTCCTCCTTTGCATTGAAAAAAAGCAAACAGTAAAGTTGCCAGATGCGGCCATCCTTTCATCCATTTGTCCTTCTGCATCTATTTTCCCAAACCATGCACTCATACTGTTATTATGTCGCCAAGTAATTAGACTACCTTGCCCAAAAATTATGGATTATAAAAGGATAGCAGCATTAGTGAAAAATACACATTTTGAACCCAAAAACCCATTTGAGTTTTTAAGTTCAAAATACAGGCCTACCTCCTCCCCTACAGCCTGCCTGTCCATCTCCAAAAATACCCTTTTTAATAATTATACGCTCCTCCTTTGCATTGAAAAAAAGCAAACAGTAAAGTTGCCAGATGCGGCCATCCTTTCATCCATTTGTCCTTCTGCATCTATTTTCACAAACCATGCACTCATACTGTTATTATGTCGCCAAGTAATTAGACTACCTGGCTCAAACATTATGAATTATAAAAGGATAGCAGCATTAGTGAAAAAAACACATTTTGAACCCAAAAACCCATTTGAGTTTTTAAGTTCAAACTACAGGCCTACCTCCTCCCCTACAGCCTGCCTGTCCATCTCCAAAAATACGATTTTTAATAATTATACGCCTCTCCTTTGCATTGAAAAAAAGCAAACAGTAAAGTTGCCAGATGCGGCCATCCTTTCATCCATTTGTCCTTCTGCATCTATTTTCCCAAACCATGCACTCATACTGTTATTATGTCGCCAAGTAATTAGACTACCGGGCCCAAAAATTATGGTTTATAAAAGGATAGCAGCATTAGTGAAAAATACACATTTTGAACCCAAAAACCCATTTGAGTTTTTAAGTTCAAAATACAGGCCTACCTCCTCCCCTACAGCCTGCCTGTCCATCTCCAAAAATACCCTTTTAATAATTATACGCTCCTCCTTTGCATTGAAAAAAAGCAAACAGTAAAGTTGCCAGATGCGGCCGTCCTTTCATCCATTTGTCCTTCTGCATCTATTTTCCCAAACCATGCACTCATACTGTTATTATGATCGCCAAGTAATTAGACTACCTTGCCAAAAAATTATGGATTATAAAAGGATAGCAGCATTAGTGAAAAAAACACATTTTGAACCCAAAAACCCATTTGAGTTTTTAAGTTCAAAATACAGGCCTACCTCCTCCCCTACAGCCTGCCTGTCCATCTCCAAAAATACCATTTTTAATAATTATACGCTCCTCCTTTGCATTGAAAAAAAGCAAACAGTAAAGTTGCCAGATGCGGCCATCCTTTCATCCATTTGTCCTTCTGCATCTATTTTCCCAAACCATGCACTCATACTGTTATTATGTCGCCAAGTAATTAGACTACCTGGCCCAAAAATTATGGTTTATAAAAGGATAGCAGCATTAGTGAAAAATGCACATTTTGAACCCAAAAACCCATTTGAGTTTTTAAGTTCAAAATACAGGCCTACCTCCTCCCCTACAGCCTGCCTGTCCATCACCAAAAATACCCTTTTTAATAATTATACGCTCCTCCTTTGCATTGAAAAAAAGCAAACAGTAAAGTTGCCAGATGCGGCCATCCTTTCATCCATTTGTCCTTCTGCATCTATTTTCACAAACCATGCACTCATACTGTTATTATGTCGCCAAGTAATTAGACTACCTGGCTCAAACATTATGAATTATAAAAGGATAGCAGCATTAGTGAAAAAAACACATTTTGAACCCAAAAACCCATTTGAGTTTTTAAGTTCAAACTACAGGCCTACCTCCTCCCCTACAGCCTGCCTGTCCATCTCCAAAAATACGATTTTTAATAATTATACGCCTCTCCTTTGCATTGAAAAAAAGCAAACAGTAAAGTTGCCAGATGCGGCCATCCTTTCATCCATTTGTCCTTCTGCATCTATTTTCCCAAACCATGCACTCATACTGTTATTATGTCGCCAAGTAATTAGACTACCGGGCCCAAAAATTATGGTTTATAAAAGGATAGCAGCATTAGTGAAAAATACACATTTTGAACCCAAAAACCCATTTGAGTTTTTAAGTTCAAAATACAGGCCTACCTCCTCCCCTACAGCCTGCCTGTCCATCTCCAAAAATACCCTTTTAATAATTATACGCTCCTCCTTTGCATTGAAAAAAAGCAAACAGTAAAGTTGCCAGATGCGGCCGTCCTTTCATCCATTTGTCCTTCTGCATCTATTTTCCCAAACCATGCACTCATACTGTTATTATGATCGCCAAGTAATTAGACTACCTTGCCAAAAAATTATGGATTATAAAAGGATAGCAGCATTAGTGAAAAAAACACATTTTGAACCCAAAAACCCATTTGAGTTTTTAAGTTCAAAATACAGGCCTACCTCCTCCCCTACAGCCTGCCTGTCCATCTCCAAAAATACCATTTTTAATAATTATACGCTCCTCCTTTGCATTGAAAAAAAGCAAACAGTAAAGTTGCCAGATGCGGCCATCCTTTCATCCATTTGTCCTTCTGCATCTATTTTCCCAAACCATGCACTCATACTGTTATTATGTCGCCAAGTAATTAGACTACCTGGCCCAAAAATTATGGTTTATAAAAGGATAGCAGCATTAGTGAAAAATGCACATTTTGAACCCAAAAACCCATTTGAGTTTTTAAGTTCAAAATACAGGCCTACCTCCTCCCCTACAGCCTGCCTGTCCATCACCAAAAATACCCTTTTTAATAATTATACGCTCCTCCTTTGCATTGAAAAAAAGCAAACAGTAAAGTTGCCAGATGCGGCCATCCTTTCATCCATTTGTCCTTCTGCATCTATTTTTCCAAACCATGCACTCATACTGTTATTATGTCGCCAAGTAATTAGACTACCTGGCCCAAAAATTATGGATTATAAAAGGGTAGCAGCATAAGGGAACATTACCGTATTTATCGGGGTGTACATCGCACCGGCCTATAACACGCACCCTCATTTTACCAAGGATATTTGGGTAAAAAAGTTTTTACCCAAATATCCTTCATAAAATGAGGGTGCGTGTGTGTGCATGTGTGTACCCCGATACACTGCTTCTCAACCCACAGAGCCCCCAGGAAAGGCAGGGGGAGAGAGGCCGTCGCTGCCTGCTTCTCTCCCCCTGCCTTTCCTTGGGTCTAGAGCCCTGCTACCGCCGCTTCTCTCCCCCTGCTATCGGCACCGCTGCCCCTTCTCTCCCCCTGGCTATCGGTGCCGCTGTCCCATTGCCAGCGCCGATAGCCAGGGGGAGAGAAGCGGCGACGGTAATGGGGCAACGGCACCGATAGCCAGGGGGGCATAAGGGGCAGCGGCACCCATTGCCGGCGCCGCTGCCCTGTTGCCTCACCCATCCCTAGTTGTATAATTACCTGTTGCCGGGGTCGGGTCCGAGCTGCTTCAGGCCTCTGTTGTGCGTCCCCTGCATCATTGCTATGCGTTGCGAGACGCAATGACGAGTGACATCTCTCGTCATTGCGCCGCGCCATGCAAAGCATAGCAACGACGCAGGGAATGCACACCGGAGGCCTGAAGCAGCACTGACCCGACCCCAGCAACAGGTAATTATACAACCGGGGATGGGGGAGGCAACGGGGCAGCGGCATCGGCAATGGGTGCCGCTGCCCCTTCTTTCCCCCTGTCTGTTGACATCGCTGCCCCATTGCCGGCGCCGTTTCTCTCCCCCTGGCTATCGGCGCCGGCAATGGGGCAGCGGCACTGATAGTCAGGGGGAGAGAAGGGGCAGCAGCGCCGATAGCAGGGGTAACCATCATACACTCATACTGTTTTCACTTTGCCAAGTTATCGGACAACCTGGCCCCAAAATTATGGATTATAAAAGGATAGCAGCATAAGGGAAAAATACACATTTTGAACCCAAAAACCCATTTGAGTTTTTAAGTTCAAAATACAGGCCTACCTCCTCCCCTACAGCCTGCCTGTCCATCTCCAAAAATAGCCTTTTAATAATTATACGCTCCTCCTTTGCATTGAAAAAAAGCAAACAGTAAAGTTGCCAGATGCGGCCATCCTTTCATCCATTTGTCCTTCTGCATCTATTTTCCCAAACCACGCACTCATACTGTTATTATGTCGCCAAGTAATTAGACTACCTGGCCCAAAAATTATGGTTTATAAAAGGATAGCAGCATTAGTGAAAAATACACATTTTGAACCCAAAAACCCATTTGAGTTTTAAAGTTCAAAATACAGGCCTACCTCCTCCCCTACAGCCTGCCTGTCCATCTCCAAAAATACCCTTTTTAATAATTATACGCTCCTCCTTTGCATTGAAAAAAAGCAAACAGTAAAGTTGCCAAATGCGGCCATCCTTTCATCCATTTGTCCTTCTGCATCTATTTTCCCAAACCATGCACTCATACTGTTATTATGTCGCCAAGTAATTAGACTACCTGGCCCAAAAATTATGGATTATAAAAGGGTAGCAGCATAAGGGAACATTACCGTATTTATCGGGGTGTACATCGCACCGGCCTATAACACGCACCCTCATTTTACCAAGGATATTTGGGTAAAAAAAGTTTTTACCCAAATATCCTTCATAAAATGAGGGTGCGTGTGTGTGCATGTGTATACCCCGATACACTGCTTCTCAACCCACAGAGCCCCCAGGAAAGGCAGGGGAGAGAGGCCGTCGCTGCCTGCTTCTCTCCCCCTGCCTTTCCTGGGGTCTAGAGCCCTGCTACCGCCGCTTCTCTCCCCCTGCTATCGGCACCGCTGCCCCTTCTCTCCCCCTGGCTATCGGTGCCGCTGTCCCATTGCCAGTGCCGATAGCCAGGGGGAGAGAAGCGGCGACGGTAATGGGGCAACGGCACCGATAGCCAGGGGGGCATAAGGAGCAGGGGCACCCATTGCCGGCGCCGCTGCCCCGTTGCCTCCCCCATCCCTAGTTGTATAATAACCTGTTGCCGGGGTCGGGTCCGAGCTGCTTCAGGCCTCTGTTGTGCGTCCCCTGCATCATTGCTATGCGTTGCGAGACGCAATGACGAGTGACGTCTCTCGTCATTGCGCAGCGCCATGCAAAGCATAGCAACGACGCAGGGAATGCACACCGGAGGCCTGAAGCAGCGCTGACCCGACCCCAGCAACAGGTAATTATACAACCGGGGATGGGGGAGGCAACGGGGCAGCGGCACCGGCAATGGGTGCCGCTGCCCCTTCTTTCCCCCTGTCTGTCGACATCGCTGCCCCATTGCCGGCGCCGTTTCTCTCCCCCTGGCTATCGGCGCCGGCAATGGGGCAGCGGCACTGATAGTCAGGGGGAGAGAAGGGGCAGCAGCGCCGATAGCAGGGGTAACCATCATACACTCATACTGTTTTCACTTTGCCAAGTTATCGGACAACCTGGCCCCAAAATTATGGATTATAAAAGGATAGCAGCATAAGGGAAAAATACACATTTTGAACCCAAAAACCCATTTGAGTTTTTAAGTTCAAAATACAGGCCTACCTCCTCCCCTACAGCCTGCCTGTCCATCTCCAAAAATAGCCTTTTAATAATTATACGCTCCTCCTTTGCATTGAAAAAAAGCAAACAGTAAAGTTGCCAGATGCGGCCAACCTTTCATCCATTTGTCCTTCTGCATCTATTTTCCCAAACCACGCACTCATACTGTTATTATGTCGCCAAGTAATTAGACTACCTGGCCCAAACATTATGAATTATAAAAGGATAGCAGCATTAGTGAAAAAAACACATTTTGAACCCAAAAACCCATTTGAGTTTTTAAGTTCAAAATACAGGCCTACCTCCTCCCCTACAGCCTGCCTGTCCATCTCCAAAAATACCATTTTTAATAATTATACGCTTCTCCTTTGCATTGAAAAAAAGCAAACAGTAAAGTTGCCAGATGTGGCCATCCTTTCATCCATTTGTCCTTCTGCATCTATTTTCCCAAACCATGCACTCATACTGTTATTATGTCGCCAAGTAATTAGACTACCTGGCCCAAAAATTATGGTTTATAAAAGGATAGCAGCATTAGTGAAAAATACACATTTTGAACCCAAAAACCCATTTGAGTTTTTAAGTTCAAAATACAGGCCTACCTCCTCCCCTACAGCCTGCCTGTCCATCTCCAAAAATACCCTTTTAATAATTATACGCTCCTCCTTTGCATTGAAAAAAAGCAAACAGTAAAGGTGCCAGATGCGGCCATCCTTTCATCCATTTGTCCTTCTGAATCTATTTTCCCAAACCATGCACTCATACTGTTATTATGTCGCCAAGTAATTAGACTACCTGGCCCAAAAATTATGGATTATAAAAGGATAGCAGCATTAGTGAAAAATACACATTTTGAACCCAAAAACCCATTTGAGTTTTTAAGTTCAAAATACAGGCCTACCTCCTCCCCTACAGCCTGCCTGTCCATCTCCAAAAATACCCTTTTTAATAAGTATACGCTCCTCCTTTGCATTGAAAAAAAGCAAACAGTAAAGTTCCCAGATGCGGCCATCCTTTCATCCATTTGTCCTTCTGCATCTATTTCCCCAAACCATGCACTCATACTGTTATTATGTCGCCAAGTAATTAGACTACCAGGCCCAAAAATTATGGATTATAAAAGGGTAGCAGCATAAGGGAACATTACCGTATTTATCGGGGTGTACCACGCATCCGCCTATAACACACACCCTCATTTTACCAAGGATATTTGGGTAAAAGAATTTTTTTACCCAAATATCCTTCATAAAATGAGGGTGCGTGTGTGTGCATGTGTATACCCCGATACACTGCTTCTCACCCCACAGAGCCCCCAGGAAAGGCAGGGGGAGAGAGGCCGTCGCTGCCTGCTTCTCTCCCCCTGCCTTTCCTGGGGTCTAGAGCCCTGCTACCGCCGCTTCTCTCCCCCTGCTATCGGCGCCGCTGCCCCTTCTCTCCCCCTGGCTATCGGTGCCGCTGTCCCATTGCCAGCGCCGATAGCCAGGGGGAGAGAAGCGGTGTCGGCAATGGGGCAGCTGCACCGATAGCCAGGGGGAGATAAGGGGCAGCGGCACCCATTGCTGTCGCCGCTGCCCCGTTGCCTCCCCCATCCCTAGTTGTATAATTACCTGTTGCCGGGGTCGGGTCCGCGCTGCTTCAGGCCTCCGGTGTGCGTCCCCTACATCATTGCTATGCGTTGCGAGACGCAACGACGAGTGATGTCACTCGTCATTGCGCCGCGCCATGCAGCGCATAGCAACGACGCAGGGGATGCACCCCGGAGTCCTGAAGCAGCGCTGACCCGACCCCAGCAACAGGTAATTATACAACCGGGGATGGGGGAGGCAACAGGGAAGCGGCGCCGGCAATGGGTGCCGCTGCCCCTTCTTTCTTTCTACCTCCTCCCCTACAGCCTGCCTGTCCATCTCCAAAAATACCCTTTTTAATAATTATACGCTCCTCCTTTGCATTGAAAAAAAGCAAACAGTAAAGGTGCCAGATGCGGCCATCCTTTCATCCATTTGTCCTTCTGCATCTATTTTCCCAAACCATGCACTCATACTGTTATTATGTCGCCAAGTAATTAGACTACCTGGCCCAAAAATTATGGATTATAAAAGGATAGCAGCATAAGGGAAAAATACATATTTTGAACCCAAAAACCCATTTGAGTTTTTAAGTTCAAAATACAGGCCTACCTCCTCCCCATCAGCCTGCCTGTCCATCTCCAAAAATACCCATTTTTAATAATTATGCACTCTTCATTTGCTTTGGAAAAACAAACAGTTAAGTTGCCATATGCTGCTATCCTTTCATCGATTTGTGCTTCTACACCTATGTTCCCAAACCATCATACACTCATACTGTTTTCACTTTGCCAAGTTATCGGACAACCTGGCCCCAAAATTATGGATTATAAAAGGATAGCAGCATAAGGGAAAAATACACATTTTGAACCCAAAAACCCATTTGAGTTTTTAAGTTCAAAATATAGGCCTACCTCCTCCCCTACAGCCTGCCTGTCCATCTCCAAAAATACCCTTTTAATAATTATACGCTCCTCCTTTGCATTGAAAAAAAGCAAACAGTAAAGGTGCCAGATGCGGCCATCCTTTCATCCATTTGTCCTTCTGCATCTATTTTCCCAAACCACACACTCATACTGTTATTATGTCGCCAAGTAATTAGACTACCTGGCCCAAAAATTATGGATTATAAAAGGATAGCAGCATTAGTGAAAAATACACATTTTGAACCCAAAAACCCATTTGAGTTTTTAAGTTCAAAATACAGGCCTACCTCCTCCCCTACAGCCTGCCTGTCCATCTCCAAAAATACCCTTTTAATAATTATACGCTCCTCCTTTGCATTGAAAAAAAGCAAACAGTAAAGTTCCCAGATGCGGCCATCCTTTCATCCATTTGTCCTTCTGCATCTATTTTCCCAAACCATGCACTCATACTGTTATTATGTCGCCAAGTAATTAGACTACCTGGCCCAAAAATTATGGATTATAAAAGGGTAGCAGCATAAGGGAACATTACCGTATTTATCGGGGTGTATCACGCATCCGCCTATAACACACACCCTCATTTTACCAAGGATATTTGTGTAAAATAATTTTTTTACCCAAATATCCTTCATAAAATGAGGGTGCGTGTGTGTGCATGTGTATACCCCGATACACTGCTTCTCACCCCACAGAGCCCCCAGGAAAGGCAGGGGGAGAGAGGCCGTCGCTGCCTGCTTCTCTCCCCCTGCCTATCCTGGGGTCTAGAGCCCTGCTACCGCCGCTTCTCTCCCCCTACTATCGGCGCCGCTGCCCCTTCTCTCCCCCTGGCTATCGGTGCCGCTGTCCCATTGCCAGCGCCGATAGCCAGGGGGAGAGAAGCGGTGTCGGCAATGGGGCAGCTGCACCGATAGCCAGGGGGAGATAAGGGGCAGCGGCACCCATTGCCATCGCCGCTGCCCCGTTGCCTCCCCCATCCCTAGTTGTATAATTACCTGTTGCCGGGGTCGGGTCCGCGCTGCTTCAGGCCTCCGGTGTGCGTCCCCTACATCATTGCTATGCGTTGCGAGACGCAATGACGAGTGATGTCACTCATCATTGCTCCGCGCCATGCAGCGCATAGCAACGACTCAGGGGATGCACCCCGGAGTCCTGAAGCAGCGCTGACCCGACCCCTGCAACAGGTAATTATACAACCGGGGATGGGGGAGGCAACAGGGAAGCGGCGCCGGCAATGGGGGCCGCTGCCCCTTCTTTCTTTCTTTCTACCTCCTCCCCTACAGCCTGCCTGTCCATCTCCAAAAATACCCTTTTTAATAATTATACGCTCCTCCTTTGCATTGAAAAAAAGCAAACAGTAAAGTTGCCAGATGCGGCCATCCTTTCTTCCATTTGTCCTTCTGCATCTATTTTCCCAAACCATGCACTCATACTGTTATTATGTCGCCAAGTAATTAGACTACCTGGCCCAAAAATTATGGATTATAAAAGGATAGCAGCATTAGTGAAAAAAACACATTTTGAACCCAAAAACCCATTTGAGTTTTTAAGTTCAAAATACAGGCCTACCTCCTCCCCTACAGCCTGCCTGTCCATCTCCAAAAATACCCTTTTTAATAAGTATACGCTCCTCCTTTGCATTGAAAAAAAGCAAACAGTAAAGTTCCCAGATGCGGCCATCCTTTCATCCATTTGTCCTTCTGCATCTATTTCCCCAAACCATGCACTCATACTGTTATTATGTCGCCAAGTAATTAGACTACCTGGCCCAAAAATTATGGATTATAAAAGGGTAGCAGCATAAGGGAACATTACCGTATTTATCGGGGTGTACCACGCATCCGCCTATAACACACACCCTCATTTTACCAAGGATATTTGGGTAAAAGAATTTTTTTACCCAAATATCCTTCATAAAATGAGGGTGCGTGTGTGCGCATGTGTATACCCCGATACACTGCTTCTCACCCCACAGAGCCCCCAGGAAAGGAAGGGGGAGAGAGGCCGTCGCTGCCTGCTTCTCTCCCCCTGCCTTTCCTGGGGTCTAGAGCCCTGCTACCGCCGCTTCTCTCCCCCTGCTATCGGCGCCGCTGCCCCTTCTCTCCCCCTGGCTATCGGTGCCGCTGTCCCATTGCCAGCGCCGATAGCCAGGGGGAGAGAAGCGGTGTCGGCAATGGGGCAGCTGCACCGATAGCCAGGGGGAGATAAGGGGCAGCGGCACCCATTGCTGTCGCCGCTGCCCCGTTGCCTCCCCCATCCCTAGTTGTATAATTACCTGTTGCCGGGGTCGGGTCCGCGCTGCTTCAGGCCTCCGGTGTGCGTCCCCTACATCATTGCTATGCGTTGCGAGACGCAACGACGAGTGATGTCACTCGTCATTGCGCCGCGCCATGCAGCGCATAGCAACGACGCAGGGGATGCACCCCGGAGTCCTGAAGCAGCGCTGACCCGACCCCAGCAACAGGTAATTATACAACCGGGGATGGGGGAGGCAACAGGGAAGCGGCGCCGGCAATGGGTGCCGCTGCCCCTTCTTTCTTTCTACCTCCTCCCCTACAGCCTGCCTGTCCATCTCCAAAAATACCCTTTTTAATAATTATACGCTCCTCCTTTGCATTGAAAAAAAGCAAACAATAAAGGTGCCAGATGCGGCCATCCTTTCATCCATTTGTCCTTCTGCATCTATTTTCCCAAACCATGCACTCATACTGTTATTATGTCGCCAAGTAATTAGACTACCTGGCCCAAAAATTATGGATTATAAAAGGATAGCAGCATAAGGGAAAAATACATATTTTGAACCCAAAAACCCATTTGAGTTTTTAAGTTCAAAATACAGGCCTACCTCCTCCCCATCAGCCTGCCTGTCCATCTCCAAAAATACCCATTTTTAATAATTATGCACTCTTCATTTGCTTTGGAAAAACAAACAGTTAAGTTGCCATATGCTGCTATCCTTTCATCGATTTGTGCTTCTACACCTATGTTCCCAAACCATCATACACTCATACTGTTTTCACTTTGCCAAGTTATCGGACAACCTGGCCCCAAAATTATGGATTATAAAAGGATAGCAGCATAAGGGAAAAATACACATTTTGAACCCAAAAACCCATTTGAGTTTTTAAGTTCAAAATATAGGCCTACCTCCTCCCCTACAGCCTGCCTGTCCATCTCCAAAAATACCCTTTTAATAATTATACGCTCCTCCTTTGCATTGAAAAAAAGCAAACAGTAAAGGTGCCAGATGCGGCCATCCTTTCATCCATTTGTCCTTCTGCATCTATTTTCCCAAACCACACACTCATACTGTTATTATGTCGCCAAGTAATTAGACTACCTGGCCCAAAAATTATGGATTATAAAAGGATAGCAGCATTAGTGAAAAATACACATTTTGAACCCAAAAACCCATTTGAGTTTTTAAGTTCAAAATACAGGCCTACCTCCTCCCCTACAGCCTGCCTGTCCATCTCCAAAAATACCCTTTTAATAATTATACGCTCCTCCTTTGCATTGAAAAAAAGCAAACAGTAAAGTTCCCAGATGCGGCCATCCTTTCATCCATTTGTCCTTCTGCATCTATTTTCCCAAACCATGCACTCATACTGTTATTATGTCGCCAAGTAATTAGACTACCTGGCCCAAAAATTATGGATTATAAAAGGGTAGCAGCATAAGGGAACATTACCGTATTTATCGGGGTGTATCACGCATCCGCCTATAACACACACCCTCATTTTACCAAGGATATTTGTGTAAAATAATTTTTTTACCCAAATATCCTTCATAAAATGAGGGTGCGTGTGTGTGCATGTGTATACCCCGATACACTGCTTCTCACCCCACAGAGCCCCCAGGAAAGGCAGGGGGAGAGAGGCCGTCGCTGCCTGCTTCTCTCCCCCTGCCTATCCTGGGGTCTAGAGCCCTGCTACCGCCGCTTCTCTCCCCCTACTATCGGCGCCGCTGCCCCTTCTCTCCCCCTGGCTATCGGTGCCGCTGTCCCATTGCCAGCGCCGATAGCCAGGGGGAGAGAAGCGGTGTCGGCAATGGGGCAGCTGCACCGATAGCCAGGGGGAGATAAGGGGCAGCGGCACCCATTGCCATCGCCGCTGCCCCGTTGCCTCCCCCATCCCTAGTTGTATAATTACCTGTTGCCGGGGTCGGGTCCGCGCTGCTTCAGGCCTCCGGTGTGCGTCCCCTACATCATTGCTATGCGTTGCGAGACGCAATGACGAGTGATGTCACTCATCATTGCGCCGCGCCATGCAGCGCATAGCAACGACTCAGGGGATGCACCCCGGAGTCCTGAAGCAGCGCTGACCCGACCCCTGCAACAGGTAATTATACAACCGGGGATGGGGGAGGCAACAGGGAAGCGGCGCCGGCAATGGGGGCCGCGCCCCCTTCTTTCTTTCTTTCTACCTCCTCCCCTACAGCCTGCCTGTCCATCTCCAAAAATACCCTTTTTAATAATTATACGCTCCTCCTTTGCATTGAAAAAAAGCAAACAGTAAAGTTGCCAGATGCGGCCATCCTTTCTTCCATTTGTCCTTCTGCATCTATTTTCCCAAACCATGCACTCATACTGTTATTATGTCGCCAAGTAATTAGACTACCTGGCCCAAAAATTATGGATTATAAAAGGATAGCAGCATAAGGGAAAAATACACATTTTGAACCCAAAAACCCATTTGAGTTTTTAAGTTCAAAATACAGGCCTACCTCCTCCCCTACAGCCTGCCTGTCCATCTCCAAAAATACCCTTTTTAATAATTATACGCTCCTCCTTTGCATTGAAAAAAAGCAAACAGTAAAGTTGCCAGATGCGGCCATCCTTTCATCCATTTGTCCTTCTGCATCTATTTTCCCAAACCATGCACTCATACTGTTATTATGTCGCCAAGTAATTAGACTACCTTGCCCAAAAATTATGGATTATAAAAGGATAGCAGCATTAGTGAAAAATACACATTTTGAACCCAAAAACCCATTTGAGTTTTTAAGTTCAAAATACAGGCCTACCTCCTCCCCTACAGCCTGCCTGTCCATCTCCAAAAATACCCTTTTTAATAATTATACGCTCCTCCTTTGCATTGAAAAAAAGCAAACAGTAAAGTTGCCAGATGCGGCCATCCTTTCATCCATTTGTCCTTCTGCATCTATTTTCCCAAACCATGCACTCATACTGTTATTATGTCGCCAAGTAATTAGACTACCTGGCCCAAAAATTATGGATTATAAAAGGGTAGCAGCATAAGGGAACATTACCGTATTTATCGGGGTGTACCACGCATC
Source organism: Hyla sarda (assembly GCF_029499605.1). Lineage (NCBI taxonomy): Eukaryota > Metazoa > Chordata > Amphibia > Anura > Hylidae > Hyla > Hyla sarda. The sequence goes on from NW_026608061.1 coordinate 26,805, forward strand.
CGCCTATAACACGCACCCTCATTTTATCAAGGATATTTGGGTTTACACTGCTTCTCACCCCACAGAGCCCCCAGGAAAGGCAGGGGGAGAGAGGCCGTCGCTGCCTGCTTCTCTCCCCCTGCCTTTCCTGGGGTCTAGAGCCCTGCTACCGCCTCTTCTCTCCCCACGCTATCGGCGCCGCTGCCCCTTCTCTCCCCCTGGCTATCGGTGCCGCTGTCCCATTGCCGGCGCCGATAGCCAGGGGGAGAGAAGCGGTGTCGGCAATGGGGCAGCTGCACCGATAGCCAGGGGGAGATAAGGGGCAGCGGCACCCATTGCCGTCGCCGCTGCCCCCCCCATCCCTAGTTGTATAATTACCTGTTGCCGGGGTCGGGTCCGGGCTGCTTCAGGCCTCCGGTATGCATCCCCTGAATCATTGCTATGCATTGCGAGACGCAATGACGAGTGACGTCACTCGTCATTGCACCGCGCCATGCAGTGCAAAGCAACGATGCAGGGGATGCACAACGGAGGCCTGAAGCAGCGCTGACCCGACCCCAGCAACAGGTAATTATACAACCGGGGATGGGGGAGGCAACGGGGCAGCGGCGCCGGCAATGGGTGCCGCTGCCCCTTCTTTCCCCCTGTCTGTTGACATCGCTGCCCCATTGCCGGCGCCGTTTCTCTCCCCCTGGCTATCGGCGCCGGCAATGGGGCAGCGGCACTGATAGCCAGGGGGAGAGAAGGGGCAGCAGCGCCGATAGCAGGGGTAACCATCATACACTCATACTGTTTTCACTTTGCATAGTTATCGGACAACCTGGCCCCAAAATTATGGATTATAAAAGGATAGCAGCATAAGGGAAAAATACATATTTTGAACCCAAAAACCCATTTGAGTTTTTAAGTTCAAAATACAGGCCTACCTCCTCCTTATCAGCCTGCCTGTCCATCTCCAAAAATACCCTTTTTTAATAATTATGCACTCTTCATTTGCTTTGGAAAAACAAACAGTTAAGTTGCCATATACTGCTATCCTTTCATCGATTTGTGCTTCTACACCTATGTTCCCAAACCATCATACACTCATACTGTTTTCACTTTGCCAAGTTATCGGACAACCTGGCCCCAAAATTATGGATTATAAAAGGATAGCAGCATAAGGGAAAAATACACATTTTGAACCCAAAAACCCATTTGAGTTTTTAAGTTCAAAATACAGGCCTACCTCCTCCCCTACAGCCTGCCTGTCCATCTCCAAAAATACCCTTTTTAATAATTATACGCTCCTCCTTTGCATTGAAAAAAAGCAAACAGTAAAGTTGCCAGATGCGGCCATCCTTTCATCCATTTGTCCTTCTGCATCTATTTTCCCAAACCATGCACTCATACTGTTATTATGTCGCCTAGTAATTAGACTACCTGGCCCAAACATTATGAATTATAAAAGGATAGCAGCATTAGTGAAAAAAACACATTTTGAACCCAAAAACCCATTTGAGTTTTTAAGTTCAAAATACAGGCCTACCTCCTCCCCTACAGCCTGCCTGTCCATCTCCAAAAATAGCCTTTTAATAATTATACGCTCCTCCTTTGCATTGAAAAAAAGCAAACAGTAAAGTTGCCAGATGCGGCCATCCTTTCATCCATTTGTCCTTCTGCATCTATTTTCCCAAACCACGCACTCATACTGTTATTATGTCACCAAGTAATTAGACTACCTGGCCCAAAAATTATGGATTATAAAAGGATAGCAGCATAAGGGAAAAATACACATTTTGAACCCAAAAACCCATTTGAGTTTTTAAGTTCAAAATACAGGCCTACCTCCTCCCCTACAGCCTGCCTGTCCATCTCCAAAAATACCCTTTTAATAATTATACGCTCCTCCTTTGCATTGAAAAAAAGCAAACAGTAAAGTTGCCAGATGCGGCCATCCTTTCATCCATTTGTCCTTCTGCATCTATTTTCCCAAACCATGCACTCATACTGTTATTATGTCGCCTAGTAATTAGACTACCTGGCCCAAACATTATGAATTATAAAAGGATAGCAGCATTAGTGAAAAAAACACATTTTGAACCCAAAAACCCATTTGAGTTTTTAAGTTCAAAATACAGGCCTACCTCCTCCCCTACAGCCTGCCTGTCCATCTCCAAAAATAGCCTTTTAATAATTATACGCTCCTCCTTTGCATTGAAAAAAAGCAAACAGTAAAGTTGCCAGATGCGGCCATCCTTTCATCCATTTGTCCTTCTGCATCTATTTTCCCAAACCACGCACTCATACTGTTATTATGTCACCAAGTAATTAGACTACCTGGCCCAAAAATTATGGATTATAAAAGGATAGCAGCATAAGGGAAAAATACACATTTTGAACCCAAAAACCCATTTGAGTTTTTAAGTTCAAAATACAGGCCTACCTCCTCCCCTACAGCCTGCCTGTCCATCTCCAAAAATACCCTTTTAATAATTATACGCTCCTCCTTTGCATTGAAAAAAAGCAAACAGTAAAGTTGCCAGATGCGGCCATCCTTTCATCCATTTGTCCTTCTGCATCTATTTTCCCAAACCATGCACTCATACTGTTATTATGTCGCCAAGTAATTAGACTACCTGGCCCAAAAATTATGGATTATAAAAGGATAGCAGCATAAGGGAAAATTACCGTATTTATCGGGGTGTACCACGCACCGGCCTATAACACGCACCCTCATTTTACCAAGGATATTTGGGTAAAAAAAGTTTTTACCCAAATATCCTTCATAAAATGAGGGTGCGTGTGTGTGCATGTGTGTACCCCGATACACTGCTTCTCAACCCACAGAGCCCCCAGAAAAGGCAGGGGGAGAGAGGCCGTCGCTGCCTGCTTCTCTCCCCCTGCCTTTCCTGGGGTCTAGAGCCCTGCTACCGCCGCTTCTCTCCCCCTGCTATCAGCGCCGCTGCCCCTTCTCTCCCCCTGGCTATCGGTGCCGCTGTCCCATTGCCAGCGCCGATAGCCAGGGGGAGAGAAGCGGCGCCGGTAATGGGGCAACGGCACCGATAGCCAGGGGGGCATAAGGGGCAGCGGCACCCATTGCCGTCGCCGCTGCCCCGTTGCCTCCCCCATCCCTAGTTGTATAATTACCTGTTGCCGGGGTCGGGTCCGCGCTGCTTCAGGCCTCCGGTGTGCGTCCCCTACATCATTGCTATGCGTTGCGAGACGCAATGACGAGTGATGTCACTCGTCATTGCGCCGCGCCATGCAGCGCATAGCAACGACGCAGGGGATGCACCCCGGAGGCCTGAAGCAGCGCTGACCCGACCCCAGCAACAGGTAATTATACAACCGGGGATGGGGGAGGCAACAGGGAAGCGGCGCCGGCAATGGGTGCCGCTGCCCCTTCTTTCTTTCTTTCTACCTCCTCCCCCACAGCCTGCCTGTCCATCTCCAAAAATACCCTTTTTAATAATTATACGCTCCTCCTTTGCATTGAAAAAAAGCAAACAGTAAAGGTGCCAGATGCGGCCATCCTTTCATCCATTTGTCCTTCTGCATCTATTTTCCCAAACCATGCACTCATACTGTTATTATGTCGCCAAGTAATTAGACTACCTGGCCCAAAAATTATGGATTATAAAAGGATAGCAGCATAAGGGAAAAATACATATTTTGAACCCAAAAACCCATTTGAGTTTTTAAGTTCAAAATACAGGCCTACCTCCTCCCCATCAGCCTGCCTGTCCATCTCCAAAAATACCCTTTTTTAATAATTATGCACTCTTCATTTGCTTTGGAAAAACAAACAGTTAAGTTGCCATATGCTGCTATCCTTGCATCGATTTGTGCTTCTACACCTATGTTCCCAAACCATCATACACTCATACTGTTTTCACTTTGCCAAGTTATCGGACAACCTGGCCCCAAAATTATGGATTATAAAAGGATAGCAGCATAAGGGATAAATACACATTTGGAACCCAAAAACCCATTTGAGTTTTTAAGTTCAAAATACAGGCCTACCTCCTCCGGTACAGCCTGCCTGTCCATCTCCAAAAATAGCCTTTTAATAATTATACGCTCCTCCTTTGCATTGAAAAAAAGCAAACAGTAAAGTTGCCAGATGCGGCCATCCTTTCATCCATTTGTCCTTCTGCATCTATTTTCCCAAACCACGCACTCATACTGTTATTATGTCGCCAAGTAATTAGACTACCTGGCCCAAAAATTATGGATTATAAAAGGATAGCAGCATAAGGGAAAAATACACATTTTGAACCCAAAAACCCATTTGAGTTTTTAAGTTCAAAATACAGGCCTACCTCCTCCCCTACAGCCTGCCTATCCATCTCCGAAAATAGCCTTTTAATAATTATACGCTCCTCCTTTGCATTGAAAAAAAGCAAACAGTAAAGTTGCCAGATGCGGCCATCCTTTCATCCATTTGTCCTTCTGCATCTATTTTCCCAAACCACGCACTTATACTGTTATTATGTCGCCAAGTAATTAGACTACCTGGCCCAAAAATTATGGATTATAAAAGGGTAGCAGCATAAGGGAACATTACCGTATTTATCGGGGTGTACCACGCATCCGCCTATAACACACAACCTCATTTTTCAAGGATATTTGGGTATAAGAATTTTTTTACCCAAATATCCTTCATAAAATGAGGGTGCGTGTGTGTGCATGTGTATACCCCGATACACTGCTTCTCACCCCACAGAGCCCCCAGGAAAGGCAGGGGGAGAGAGGCCGTCGCTGCCTGCTTCTCTCCCCCTGCCTTTCCTGGGGTCTAGAGCCCTGCTACCGCCGCTTCTCTCCCCCTGCTATCGGCGCCGCTGCCCCTTCTATCCCCCTGGCTATTGGTGCCGCTGTCCCATTGCCAGCGCCGATAGCCAGGGGGAGAGAAGCGGTGTCGGCAATGGGGCAGCTGCACCGATAGCCAGGGGGAGATAAGGGGCAGCGGCACCCATTGCCATCGCCGCTGCCCCGTTGCCTCCCCCATCCCTAGTTGTATAATTACCTGTTGCCGGGGTCGGGTCCGCGCTGCTTCAGGCCTCCGGTGTGCGTCCCCTACATCATTGCTATGCGTTGCGAGACGCAATGACGAGTGATGTCACTCATCATTGCGCCGCGCCATGCAGCGCATAGCAACGACTCAGGGGATGCACCCCGGAGTCCTGAAGCAGCGCTGACCCGACCCCAGCAACAGGTAATTATACAACCGGGGATGGGGGAGGCAACAGGGAAGCGGCGCCGGCAATGGGTGCCGCTGCCCCTTCTTTCTTTCTTTCTACCTCCTCCCCTACAGCCTGCCTGTCCATCTCCAAAAATACCCTTTTTAATAATTATACGCTCCTCCTTTGCATTGAAAAAAAGCAAACAGTAAAGGTGCCAGATGCGGCCATCCTTTCATCCATTTGTCCTTCTGCATCTATTTTCCCAAACCATGCACTCATACTGTTATTATGTCGCCAAGTAATTAGGCTACCTGGCCCAAAAATTATGGATTATAAAAGGATAGCAGCATAAGGGAAAAATACACATTTTGAACCCAAAAACCCATTTGAGTTTTTAAGTTCAAAATACAGGCCTACCTCCTCCCCTACAGCCTGCCTGTCCATCTCCAAAAATACCCTTTTTAATAATTATACGCTCCTCCTTTGCATTGAAAAAAAGCAAACAGTAAAGTTGCCAGATGCGGCCATTCTTTCATCCATTTGTCCTTCTGCATCTATTTTCCCAAACCATGCACTCATACTGTTATTATGTCGCCAAGTATTTAGACTACCTTGCCCAAAAATTATGGATTATAAAAGGATAGCAGCATTAGTGAAAAATACACATTTTGAACCCAAAAACCCATTTGAGTTTTTAAGTTCAAAATACAGGCCTACCTCCTCCCCTACAGCCTGCCTGTCCATCTCCAAAAATACCCTTTTTAATAATTATACGCTCCTCCTTTGCATTGAAAAAAAGCAAACAGTAAAGTTGCCAGATGCGGCCATCCTTTCATCCATTTGTCCTTCTGCATCTATTTTCCCAAACCATGCACTCATACTGTTATTATGTCGCCAAGTAATTAGACTACCTGGCCCAAAAATTATGGATTATAAAAGGGTAGCAGCATAAGGGAACATTACCGTATTTATCGGGGTGTACCACGCATCCGCCTATAACACACACCCTCATTTTATCAAGGATATTTGGGTAAAATAATTTTTTTACCCAAATATCCTTCATAAAATGAGGGTGCGTGTGTGTGCATGTGTATACCCCTATACACTGCTTCTCACCCCACAGAGCCCCCAGGTAAGGCAGGGGGAGAGAGGCCGTCGCTGCCTGCTTCTCTCCCCCTGCCTTTCCTGGGGTCTAGAGCCCTGCTACCGCCTCTTCTCTCCCCACGCTATCGGCGCCGCTGCCCCTTCTCTCCCCCTGGCTATCGGTGCCGCTGTCCCATTGCCGGCGCCGATAGCCAGGGGGAGAGAAGCGGTGTCGGCAATGGGGCAGCTGCACCGATAGCCAGGTGGAGATAAGGGGCAGCGGCACCCATTGCCGTCGCCGCTGCCCCGTTGCCTCCCCCATCCCTAGTTGTATAATTACCTGTTGCCGGGGTCGGGTCCGCGCTGCTTCAGGCCTCCGGTGTGCGTCCCCTACATCATTGCTATGCGTTGCGAGACGCAATGACGAGTGACGTCTCTCGTCATTGCGCCGCGCCATGCAAAGCATAGCAACGACGCAGGGAATGCACACCGGAGGCCTGAAGCAGCGCTGACCCGACCCCAGCAACAGGTAATTATACAACCGGGGATGGGGGAGGCAACGGGGCAGCGATGCCGGCAATGGGTGCCGCTGCCCCTTCTTTCCCCCTGTCTGTCGACATCGCTGCCCCATTGCCGGCGCCGTTTCTCTCCCCCTGGCTATCGGCGCCGGCAATGGGGCAGCGGCACTGATAGCCAGGGGGAGAGAAGGGGCAGCAGCGCCGATAGCAGGGGTAACCATCATACACTCATACTGTTTTCACTTTGCATAGTTATCGGACAACCTGGCCCCAAAATTATGGATTATAAAAGGATAGCAGCATAAGGGAAAAATACATATTTTGAACCCAAAAACCCATTTGAGTTTTTAAGTTCAAAATACAGGCCTACCTCCTCCTTATCAGCCTGCCTGTCCATCTCCAAAAATACCCTTTTTTAATAATTATGCACTCTTCATTTGCTTTGGAAAAACAAACAGTTAAGTTGCCATATGCTGCTATCCTTTCATCGATTTGTGCTTCTACACCTATGTTCCCAAACCATCATACACTCATACTGTTTTCACTTTGCCAAGTTATCGGACAACCTGGCCCCAAAATTATGGATTATAAAAGGATAGCAGCATAAGGGAAAAATACACATTTTGAACCCAAAAACCCATTTGAGTTTTTAAGTTCAAAATACAGGCCTACCTCTTCCCCATCAGCCTGCCTGTCCATCTCCAAAAATAGCCTTTTAATAATTATACGCTCCTCCTTTGCATTGAAAAAAAGCAAACAGTAAAGTTGCCATATGCAGCCATCCTTTCATCCATTTGTCCTTCTGCACCTATTTTCCGAAACCATGCACTCATACTGTTATCATGTCGCCAAGTTATTAGACTACCTGGCCCAAAAATTATGGATTATAAAAGGGTAGCAGCATAAGGGAAAATTACCGTATTTATCGGGGTGTACCACGCACCGGCCTATAACACGCACCCTCATTTTACCAAGGATATTTGGGTAAAAAAAGTTTTTCACCCAAATATTCTTCATAAAATGAGGGTGTGTGTGTGTGCATGTGTATACCCCGATACACTGTTTCTCACCCCACAGAGCCCCCAGGAAAGGCAGGGGGAGAGAGGCCGTCGCTGCCTGCTTTTCTCCCCCTGCCTTTCCTGGGGTCTAGAGCCCTGCTACCGCCGCTTCTCTCCCCCTGGCTATCGGTGCCGCTGTCCCATTGCCAGACTCGATAGCCAGGGGTAGAGAAGCGGCGCCGGCAATGTGGCAGCGGCACCGATAGCCAGGGGGAGATAAGGGGCAGCGGACCCATTGCCGGCGCCGCTGCCCCGTTGCATCCCCCATCCCTAGTTGTATAATTACCTGTTGCCGGGGTCGGGTCCGCGCTGCTTAAGGTCTTCGGTGTGCATCCCCTGCATCATTGCTATGCGTTGCGAGACGCAATGACGAGTGACGTCACTCGTCATTGCGCCGCGCCATGCAGCGCATAGCAACGACGCAGGGGATGCACACCGGAGGCTTGAAGCAGCACTGACCCGACCCCAGCAACAGGTAATTATACAACCGGGGATGGGGGAGGCAACAGGGAAACGGGGCAGCGGCACCGGCAATGGGCAATGCCCCTTCTTTCCGGCAATGCCCCTTCTTTCCCCCTGTCTGTCGACGCCGCTGCCCCATTGCCGGCGCCGTTTCTCTCCCCCTGGCTATCGGCGCCGGCAATGGGGCAGCGGCACTGATAGCCAGGAGGAGAGAAGGGGCAGCAGCGCCGATAGCAGGGGTAACCATCATACACTCATACTGTTTTCACTTTGCCAAGTTATCGGACAACCTGGCATCAAAATTATGGATTATAAAAGGATAGCAGCATAAGGGAAAAATACACATTTTGAACCCAAAAACCCATTTGAGTTTTTAAGTTCAAAATACAGGCCTACCTCCTCCCCATCAGCCTGCCTGTCCATCTCCAAAAATACCCTTTTTTAATAATTATGCACTCTTCATTTGCTTTGGAAAAACAAACAGTTAAGTTGCCATATGCTGCTATTCTTTCATCGATTTGTGCTTCTACACCTATGTTCCCAAACCATCATACACTCATACTGTTTTCACTTTGCCAAGTTATCGGACAACCTGGCCCCAAAATTATGGATTATAAAAGGATAGCAGCATAAGGGAAAAATACACATTTTGAACCCAAAAACCCATTTGAGTTTTTAAGTTCAAAATACAGGCCTACCTCCTCCCTTTCAGCCTGCCTGTCCATCTCCAAAAATACCTTTTTTAATAATTATACACTCTTCGTTTGCTTTGGAAAACAAACAGTTAAGTTGCCATATACTGCTATCCTTTAATCGATTTGTACTTCTACACCTATATTCCCAAACCATCATACACTCATACTGTTTTCACTTTGCCAAGTTATCGGACAACCTGGCCCCAAAATTATGGATTATAAAAGGATAGCACCATGAGGGAAAAATACACATTTTGAACCCAAAAACCCATTTGAGTTTTTAAGTTCAAAATACAGGCCTATCTCCTCCCCTACAGCCTGCCTGTCCATCTCCAAAAATACCCTTTTCAATAATTATAAGCTCCTCCACTGCATTGAAAAAAATCAAACAGTAAACTTGCCATATGCGGCCATCCTTTCATCGAATTGTGCTTCAACACCTATGTTCCAAAACCATCATACACTCATACTGTTTAAACTTTAACAAGTTATCGGAGTACCTAGCCCCAAAATTATGGATTTTAAAAGGATAGCCAAAAACCCATTCAAAATACAGGCCTACGTCCTTCCCTTCAGCCTGCCTGTCCATCTCCAAATATACCCTTTTTAATAATTTTACGCTCCTCCTCTGCATTGAAAAAAAGCAAACAGTAAAGTTGCCATATGCAGCCATCCTTTCATCTATTTGTCCTTCTGCACATATTTTCCGAAACCATGCACTCATACGGTTATCTAGTCGCCAAGTTATTAGACTACCTGGCCCAAAAATTATGGATTATAAAAGGGTAGCAGCATAAGGGAAAATTACCGTATTTATCGGGGTGTACCACGCACCGGCCTATAACACGCACCCTCATTTTACCAAGGATATTTGGGTAAAAAAAGTTTTTTACCCAAATATCCTTCATAAAATGAGGGTGCGTGTGTGTGCATGTGTATACCTCGATACACTGCTTCTCACCCCACAGAGCCCCCAGGAAAGGCAGGGGGAGAGAGGCCGTCGCTGCCTGCTTCACTCCCCCTGCCTTTCCTGGGGTCTAGAGCCCTGCTACCGCCGCTTCTCTCCCACTGCTATCAACGCCGCTGCCCCTTCTCTCCCGCTGGCATTGCCAGCGCCGATAGCCAGGGGGAGAGAAGCGGCTCCGGCAATGGGGCAACGGCACCGATAGCCAGGGGGGGGATAAGGGGCAGCGGCACCCATTGCCGGCGCCGCTGCCCTGTTGCCTCCCCCATCCCTAGTTGTATAATTACCTGTTGCCGGGGTCGGGTCCGCGCTGCTTCAGGCCTCCGGTGTGCGTCCCCTGCATCATTGCTATGCGTTGCGAGACGCAATGACGAGTGACATCTCTCGTCACTGCGCCGCGCCATGCAAAGCATAGCAACGACGCAGGGAACGCACACCGGAGGCCTGAAACAGCGCTGACCCGACCCCAGCAACAGGTAATTATACAACCGGGGATGGGGGAGGCAACGGGGCAGCGGCGTCTGCAATGGGTGCCGCTGCCCCTTCTTTCCCCCTGTCTGTCGACGCCGCTGCCCCATTGCCGGCGCCGTTTCTCTCCCCCTGGCTATCGGCGCCGGCAATGGGGCAGCGGCACTGATAGCCAGGGGGAGAGAAGGGGCAGCAGCGCCGATAGCAGGGGTAACCATCACACACTCATACTGTTTTCACTTTGCCAAGATATCGGACAACCTGGCCCCAAAATTATGGATTATAAAAGGATAGCAGCATAAGGGAAAAATACACATTTTGAACCCAAAAACCCATTTGAGTTTTTAAGTTCAAAATACAGGCCTACCTCCTCCCCATCAGCCTGCCTGTCCATCTCCAAAAATACCCTGTTTTAATAATTATGCACTCTTCATTTGCTTTGGAAAAACAAACAGTTAAGTTGCCATATGCTGCTATCCTTTCATCGATTTGTGCTTCTACACCTATGTTCCCAAACCATCATACACTCATACTGTTTTCACTTTGCCAAGTTATCGGACAACCTGGCCCAAAAATTATGGATTATAAAAGGATAGCAGCATTAGTGAAAAATACACATTTTGAACCCAAAAACCCATTTGAGTTTTTAAGTTCAAAATACAGGCCTACCTCCTCCCCTACAGCCTGCCTGTCCATCTCCAAAAATACCCTTTTTTAATAATTATACGCTCCTCCTTTGCATTGAAAAAAAGCAAACAGTAAAGTTGCCAGATGCGGCCATCCTTTCATCCATTTGTCCTTCTGCATCTATTTTCCCAAACCATGCACTCATACTGTTATTATGTCGCCAAGTAATTAGACTACTTGGCCCAAAAACTATGGATTATAAAAGGGTAGCAGCATAAGGGAACATTACCGTATTTATCGGGGTGTTCCACGCACCGGCCTATAACACGCACCCTCATTTTACCAAGGATATTTGAGTAAAAAAAGTTTTTTACCCAAATATCCTTCATAAAATGAGGGTGCGTGTGTGTGCATGTGTATACCCCGATACACTGCTTCTCAACCCACAGAGCCCCCAGGAAAGGCAGGGGGAGAGAGGCCGTCGCTGCCTGCTTCTCTCCCCCTGCCTTTCCTGGGGTCTAGAGCCCTGCTATCGCCGCTTCTCTCCCCCTGCTATCGGCGCCGCTGCCCCTTGTCTCCCCCTGGCTATCGGTGCCGCTGTCCCATTGCCAGCGCCGATAGCCAGGGGGAGAGAAGCGGCGCCGGCAATGGGGCAGCTGCACCGATAGCTAGGGGGAGATAAGGGGCAGCGGCACCCATTGCCGTCGCCGCTGCCCCGTTGCCTCCCCCATCCCTAGTTGTATAATTACCTGTTGCCGAGGTCGGGTCCGTGGTGCTTCAGGCCTCCGGTGTGCATCCCCTACATCATTGCTATGCGTTGTGAGACGCAATGACGAGTGATGTCACTCGTCATTGCGCCGCGCCATGCAGCGCATAGCAACGACGCAGGGGATGCACCCCGGAGGCCTGAAGCAGCGCTGACCCGACCCCAGCAACAGGTAATTATACAACCGGGGATGGGGGAGGCAACGGGGAAGCGGCGCCGGCAATGGGTGCCGCTGCCCCTTCTTTCTTTCTTTCTACCTCCTCCCCTACAGCCTGCCTGTCCATCTCCAAAAATACCCTTTTTAATAATTATACGCTCCTCCTTTGCATTGAAAAAAAGCAAACAGTAAAGTTGCCAGATGCGGCCATCCTTTCATCCATTTGTCCTTCTGCATCTATTTTCCCAAACCATGCACTCATACTGTTATTATGTCGCCAAGAAATTAGACTACCAGGCCCAAAAATTATGGATTATAAAAGGATAGCAGCATTAGTGAAAAATACACATTTTGAACTCAAAAACCCATTTGAGTTTTTAAGTTCAAAATACAGGCCTACCTCCTCCCCTTCAGCCTGCCTGTCCATCTCCAAAAATACCTTTTTTAATAATTATACACTCTTCGTTTGCTTTGGAAAACAAACAGTTAAGTTGCCATATGCTGCTATCCTTTAATCGATTTGTGCTTCTACACCTATGTTCCCAAACCATCATACACTCCTACTGTTTTCACTTTGCCAAGTTATCGGACAACCTGGCCCCAAAATTATGGATTATAAAAGGATAGCAGCATAAGGGAAAAATACACATTTTGAACCCAAAAACCCATTTGAGTTTTTAAGTTCAAAATACAGGCCTACCTCCTCCCCTACAGCCTGCCTGTCCATCTCCAAAAATACCCTTTTAATAATTATACGCTCCTCCTTTGCATTGAAAAAAAGCAAACAGTAAAGTTGCCAGATGCGGCCATCCTTTCATCCATTTGTCCTTCTGCATCTATTTTCCCAAACCATGCACTCATACTGTTATTATGTCGCCTAGTAATTAGACTACCTGGCCCAAACATTATGAATTATAAAAGGATAGCAGCATTAGTGAAAAAAACACATTTTGAACCCAAAAACCCATTTGAGTTTTTAAGTTCAAAATACAGGCCTACCTCCTCCCCTACAGCCTGCCTGTCCATCTCCAAAAATAGCCTTTTAATAATTATACGCTCCTCCTTTGCATTGAAAAAAAGCAAACAGTAAAGTTGCCAGATGCGGCCATCCTTTCATCCATTTGTCCTTCTGCATCTATTTTCCCAAACCACGCACTCATACTGTTATTATGTCACCAAGTAATTAGACTACCTGGCCCAAAAATTATGGATTATAAAAGGATAGCAGCATAAGGGAAAAATACACATTTTGAACCCAAAAACCCATTTGAGTTTTTAAGTTCAAAATACAGGCCTACCTCCTCCCCTACAGCCTGCCTGTCCATCTCCAAAAATACCCTTTTAATAATTATACGCTCCTCCTTTGCATTGAAAAAAAGCAAACAGTAAAGTTGCCAGATGCGGCCATCCTTTCATCCATTTGTCCTTCTGCATCTATTTTCCCAAACCATGCACTCATACTGTTATTATGTCGCCAAGTAATTAGACTACCTGGCCCAAAAATTATGGATTATAAAAGGATAGCAGCATAAGGGAAAATTACCGTATTTATCGGGGTGTACCACGCACCGGCCTATAACACGCACCCTCATTTTACCAAGGATATTTGGGTAAAAAAAGTTTTTACCCAAATATCCTTCATAAAATGAGGGTGCGTGTGTGTGCATGTGTGTACCCCGATACACTGCTTCTCAACCCACAGAGCCCCCAGAAAAGGCAGGGGGAGAGAGGCCGTCGCTGCCTGCTTCTCTCCCCCTGCCTTTCCTGGGGTCTAGAGCCCTGCTACCGCCGCTTCTCTCCCCCTGCTATCAGCGCCGCTGCCCCTTCTCTCCCCCTGGCTATCGGTGCCGCTGTCCCATTGCCAGCGCCGATAGCCAGGGGGAGAGAAGCGGCGCCGGTAATGGGGCAACGGCACCGATAGCCAGGGGGGCATAAGGGGCAGCGGCACCCATTGCCGTCGCCGCTGCCCCGTTGCCTCCCCCATCCCTAGTTGTATAATTACCTGTTGCCGGGGTCGGGTCCGCGCTGCTTCAGGCCTCCGGTGTGCGTCCCCTACATCATTGCTATGCGTTGCGAGACGCAATGACGAGTGATGTCACTCGTCATTGCGCCGCGCCATGCAGCGCATAGCAACGACGCAGGGGATGCACCCCGGAGGCCTGAAGCAGCGCTGACCCGACCCCAGCAACAGGTAATTATACAACCGGGGATGGGGGAGGCAACAGGGAAGCGGCGCCGGCAATGGGTGCCGCTGCCCCTTCTTTCTTTCTTTCTACCTCCTCCCCCACAGCCTGCCTGTCCATCTCCAAAAATACCCTTTTTAATAATTATACGCTCCTCCTTTGCATTGAAAAAAAGCAAACAGTAAAGGTGCCAGATGCGGCCATCCTTTCATCCATTTGTCCTTCTGCATCTATTTTCCCAAACCATGCACTCATACTGTTATTATGTCGCCAAGTAATTAGACTACCTGGCCCAAAAATTATGGATTATAAAAGGATAGCAGCATAAGGGAAAAATACATATTTTGAACCCAAAAACCCATTTGAGTTTTTAAGTTCAAAATACAGGCCTACCTCCTCCCCATCAGCCTGCCTGTCCATCTCCAAAAATACCCTTTTTTAATAATTATGCACTCTTCATTTGCTTTGGAAAAACAAACAGTTAAGTTGCCATATGCTGCTATCCTTGCATCGATTTGTGCTTCTACACCTATGTTCCCAAACCATCATACACTCATACTGTTTTCACTTTGCCAAGTTATCGGACAACCTGGCCCCAAAATTATGGATTATAAAAGGATAGCAGCATAAGGGATAAATACACATTTGGAACCCAAAAACCCATTTGAGTTTTTAAGTTCAAAATACAGGCCTACCTCCTCCGGTACAGCCTGCCTGTCCATCTCCAAAAATAGCCTTTTAATAATTATACGCTCCTCCTTTGCATTGAAAAAAAGCAAACAGTAAAGTTGCCAGATGCGGCCATCCTTTCATCCATTTGTCCTTCTGCATCTATTTTCCCAAACCACGCACTCATACTGTTATTATGTCGCCAAGTAATTAGACTACCTGGCCCAAAAATTATGGATTATAAAAGGATAGCAGCATAAGGGAAAAATACACATTTTGAACCCAAAAACCCATTTGAGTTTTTAAGTTCAAAATACAGGCCTACCTCCTCCCCTACAGCCTGCCTATCCATCTCCGAAAATAGCCTTTTAATAATTATACGCTCCTCCTTTGCATTGAAAAAAAGCAAACAGTAAAGTTGCCAGATGCGGCCATCCTTTCATCCATTTGTCCTTCTGCATCTATTTTCCCAAACCACGCACTTATACTGTTATTATGTCGCCAAGTAATTAGACTACCTGGCCCAAAAATTATGGATTATAAAAGGGTAGCAGCATAAGGGAACATTACCGTATTTATCGGGGTGTACCACGCATCCGCCTATAACACACAACCTCATTTTTCAAGGATATTTGGGTATAAGAATTTTTTTACCCAAATATCCTTCATAAAATGAGGGTGCGTGTGTGTGCATGTGTATACCCCGATACACTGCTTCTCACCCCACAGAGCCCCCAGGAAAGGCAGGGGGAGAGAGGCCGTCGCTGCCTGCTTCTCTCCCCCTGCCTTTCCTGGGGTCTAGAGCCCTGCTACCGCCGCTTCTCTCCCCCTGCTATCGGCGCCGCTGCCCCTTCTATCCCCCTGGCTATTGGTGCCGCTGTCCCATTGCCAGCGCCGATAGCCAGGGGGAGAGAAGCGGTGTCGGCAATGGGGCAGCTGCACCGATAGCCAGGGGGAGATAAGGGGCAGCGGCACCCATTGCCATCGCCGCTGCCCCGTTGCCTCCCCCATCCCTAGTTGTATAATTACCTGTTGCCGGGGTCGGGTCCGCGCTGCTTCAGGCCTCCGGTGTGCGTCCCCTACATCATTGCTATGCGTTGCGAGACGCAATGACGAGTGATGTCACTCATCATTGCGCCGCGCCATGCAGCGCATAGCAACGACTCAGGGGATGCACCCCGGAGTCCTGAAGCAGCGCTGACCCGACCCCAGCAACAGGTAATTATACAACCGGGGATGGGGGAGGCAACAGGGAAGCGGCGCCGGCAATGGGTGCCGCTGCCCCTTCTTTCTTTCTTTCTACCTCCTCCCCTACAGCCTGCCTGTCCATCTCCAAAAATACCCTTTTTAATAATTATACGCTCCTCCTTTGCATTGAAAAAAAGCAAACAGTAAAGGTGCCAGATGCGGCCATCCTTTCATCCATTTGTCCTTCTGCATCTATTTTCCCAAACCATGCACTCATACTGTTATTATGTCGCCAAGTAATTAGGCTACCTGGCCCAAAAATTATGGATTATAAAAGGATAGCAGCATAAGGGAAAAATACACATTTTGAACCCAAAAACCCATTTGAGTTTTTAAGTTCAAAATACAGGCCTACCTCCTCCCCTACAGCCTGCCTGTCCATCTCCAAAAATACCCTTTTTAATAATTATACGCTCCTCCTTTGCATTGAAAAAAAGCAAACAGTAAAGTTGCCAGATGCGGCCATTCTTTCATCCATTTGTCCTTCTGCATCTATTTTCCCAAACCATGCACTCATACTGTTATTATGTCGCCAAGTATTTAGACTACCTTGCCCAAAAATTATGGATTATAAAAGGATAGCAGCATTAGTGAAAAATACACATTTTGAACCCAAAAACCCATTTGAGTTTTTAAGTTCAAAATACAGGCCTACCTCCTCCCCTACAGCCTGCCTGTCCATCTCCAAAAATACCCTTTTTAATAATTATACGCTCCTCCTTTGCATTGAAAAAAAGCAAACAGTAAAGTTGCCAGATGCGGCCATCCTTTCATCCATTTGTCCTTCTGCATCTATTTTCCCAAACCATGCACTCATACTGTTATTATGTCGCCAAGTAATTAGACTACCTGGCCCAAAAATTATGGATTATAAAAGGGTAGCAGCATAAGGGAACATTACCGTATTTATCGGGGTGTACCACGCATCCGCCTATAACACACACCCTCATTTTATCAAGGATATTTGGGTAAAATAATTTTTTTACCCAAATATCCTTCATAAAATGAGGGTGCGTGTGTGTGCATGTGTATACCCCTATACACTGCTTCTCACCCCACAGAGCCCCCAGGTAAGGCAGGGGGAGAGAGGCCGTCGCTGCCTGCTTCTCTCCCCCTGCCTTTCCTGGGGTCTAGAGCCCTGCTACCGCCTCTTCTCTCCCCACGCTATCGGCGCCGCTGCCCCTTCTCTCCCCCTGGCTATCGGTGCCGCTGTCCCATTGCCGGCGCCGATAGCCAGGGGGAGAGAAGCGGTGTCGGCAATGGGGCAGCTGCACCGATAGCCAGGTGGAGATAAGGGGCAGCGGCACCCATTGCCGTCGCCGCTGCCCCGTTGCCTCCCCCATCCCTAGTTGTATAATTACCTGTTGCCGGGGTCGGGTCCGCGCTGCTTCAGGCCTCCGGTGTGCGTCCCCTACATCATTGCTATGCGTTGCGAGACGCAATGACGAGTGACGTCTCTCGTCATTGCGCCGCGCCATGCAAAGCATAGCAACGACGCAGGGAATGCACACCGGAGGCCTGAAGCAGCGCTGACCCGACCCCAGCAACAGGTAATTATACAACCGGGGATGGGGGAGGCAACGGGGCAGCGATGCCGGCAATGGGTGCCGCTGCCCCTTCTTTCCCCCTGTCTGTCGACATCGCTGCCCCATTGCCGGCGCCGTTTCTCTCCCCCTGGCTATCGGCGCCGGCAATGGGGCAGCGGCACTGATAGCCAGGGGGAGAGAAGGGGCAGCAGCGCCGATAGCAGGGGTAACCATCATACACTCATACTGTTTTCACTTTGCATAGTTATCGGACAACCTGGCCCCAAAATTATGGATTATAAAAGGATAGCAGCATAAGGGAAAAATACATATTTTGAACCCAAAAACCCATTTGAGTTTTTAAGTTCAAAATACAGGCCTACCTCCTCCTTATCAGCCTGCCTGTCCATCTCCAAAAATACCCTTTTTTAATAATTATGCACTCTTCATTTGCTTTGGAAAAACAAACAGTTAAGTTGCCATATGCTGCTATCCTTTCATCGATTTGTGCTTCTACACCTATGTTCCCAAACCATCATACACTCATACTGTTTTCACTTTGCCAAGTTATCGGACAACCTGGCCCCAAAATTATGGATTATAAAAGGATAGCAGCATAAGGGAAAAATACACATTTTGAACCCAAAAACCCATTTGAGTTTTTAAGTTCAAAATACAGGCCTACCTCTTCCCCATCAGCCTGCCTGTCCATCTCCAAAAATAGCCTTTTAATAATTATACGCTCCTCCTTTGCATTGAAAAAAAGCAAACAGTAAAGTTGCCATATGCAGCCATCCTTTCATCCATTTGTCCTTCTGCACCTATTTTCCGAAACCATGCACTCATACTGTTATCATGTCGCCAAGTTATTAGACTACCTGGCCCAAAAATTATGGATTATAAAAGGGTAGCAGCATAAGGGAAAATTACCGTATTTATCGGGGTGTACCACGCACCGGCCTATAACACGCACCCTCATTTTACCAAGGATATTTGGGTAAAAAAAGTTTTTCACCCAAATATTCTTCATAAAATGAGGGTGTGTGTGTGTGCATGTGTATACCCCGATACACTGTTTCTCACCCCACAGAGCCCCCAGGAAAGGCAGGGGGAGAGAGGCCGTCGCTGCCTGCTTTTCTCCCCCTGCCTTTCCTGGGGTCTAGAGCCCTGCTACCGCCGCTTCTCTCCCCCTGGCTATCGGTGCCGCTGTCCCATTGCCAGACTCGATAGCCAGGGGTAGAGAAGCGGCGCCGGCAATGTGGCAGCGGCACCGATAGCCAGGGGGAGATAAGGGGCAGCGGACCCATTGCCGGCGCCGCTGCCCCGTTGCATCCCCCATCCCTAGTTGTATAATTACCTGTTGCCGGGGTCGGGTCCGCGCTGCTTAAGGTCTTCGGTGTGCATCCCCTGCATCATTGCTATGCGTTGCGAGACGCAATGACGAGTGACGTCACTCGTCATTGCGCCGCGCCATGCAGCGCATAGCAACGACGCAGGGGATGCACACCGGAGGCTTGAAGCAGCACTGACCCGACCCCAGCAACAGGTAATTATACAACCGGGGATGGGGGAGGCAACAGGGAAACGGGGCAGCGGCACCGGCAATGGGCAATGCCCCTTCTTTCCGGCAATGCCCCTTCTTTCCCCCTGTCTGTCGACGCCGCTGCCCCATTGCCGGCGCCGTTTCTCTCCCCCTGGCTATCGGCGCCGGCAATGGGGCAGCGGCACTGATAGCCAGGAGGAGAGAAGGGGCAGCAGCGCCGATAGCAGGGGTAACCATCATACACTCATACTGTTTTCACTTTGCCAAGTTATCGGACAACCTGGCATCAAAATTATGGATTATAAAAGGATAGCAGCATAAGGGAAAAATACACATTTTGAACCCAAAAACCCATTTGAGTTTTTAAGTTCAAAATACAGGCCTACCTCCTCCCCATCAGCCTGCCTGTCCATCTCCAAAAATACCCTTTTTTAATAATTATGCACTCTTCATTTGCTTTGGAAAAACAAACAGTTAAGTTGCCATATGCTGCTATTCTTTCATCGATTTGTGCTTCTACACCTATGTTCCCAAACCATCATACACTCATACTGTTTTCACTTTGCCAAGTTATCGGACAACCTGGCCCCAAAATTATGGATTATAAAAGGATAGCAGCATAAGGGAAAAATACACATTTTGAACCCAAAAACCCATTTGAGTTTTTAAGTTCAAAATACAGGCCTACCTCCTCCCTTTCAGCCTGCCTGTCCATCTCCAAAAATACCTTTTTTAATAATTATACACTCTTCGTTTGCTTTGGAAAACAAACAGTTAAGTTGCCATATACTGCTATCCTTTAATCGATTTGTACTTCTACACCTATATTCCCAAACCATCATACACTCATACTGTTTTCACTTTGCCAAGTTATCGGACAACCTGGCCCCAAAATTATGGATTATAAAAGGATAGCACCATGAGGGAAAAATACACATTTTGAACCCAAAAACCCATTTGAGTTTTTAAGTTCAAAATACAGGCCTATCTCCTCCCCTACAGCCTGCCTGTCCATCTCCAAAAATACCCTTTTCAATAATTATAAGCTCCTCCACTGCATTGAAAAAAATCAAACAGTAAACTTGCCATATGCGGCCATCCTTTCATCGAATTGTGCTTCAACACCTATGTTCCAAAACCATCATACACTCATACTGTTTAAACTTTAACAAGTTATCGGAGTACCTAGCCCCAAAATTATGGATTTTAAAAGGATAGCCAAAAACCCATTCAAAATACAGGCCTACGTCCTTCCCTTCAGCCTGCCTGTCCATCTCCAAATATACCCTTTTTAATAATTTTACGCTCCTCCTCTGCATTGAAAAAAAGCAAACAGTAAAGTTGCCATATGCAGCCATCCTTTCATCTATTTGTCCTTCTGCACATATTTTCCGAAACCATGCACTCATACGGTTATCTAGTCGCCAAGTTATTAGACTACCTGGCCCAAAAATTATGGATTATAAAAGGGTAGCAGCATAAGGGAAAATTACCGTATTTATCGGGGTGTACCACGCACCGGCCTATAACACGCACCCTCATTTTACCAAGGATATTTGGGTAAAAAAAGTTTTTTACCCAAATATCCTTCATAAAATGAGGGTGCGTGTGTGTGCATGTGTATACCTCGATACACTGCTTCTCACCCCACAGAGCCCCCAGGAAAGGCAGGGGGAGAGAGGCCGTCGCTGCCTGCTTCACTCCCCCTGCCTTTCCTGGGGTCTAGAGCCCTGCTACCGCCGCTTCTCTCCCACTGCTATCAACGCCGCTGCCCCTTCTCTCCCGCTGGCATTGCCAGCGCCGATAGCCAGGGGGAGAGAAGCGGCTCCGGCAATGGGGCAACGGCACCGATAGCCAGGGGGGGGATAAGGGGCAGCGGCACCCATTGCCGGCGCCGCTGCCCTGTTGCCTCCCCCATCCCTAGTTGTATAATTACCTGTTGCCGGGGTCGGGTCCGCGCTGCTTCAGGCCTCCGGTGTGCGTCCCCTGCATCATTGCTATGCGTTGCGAGACGCAATGACGAGTGACATCTCTCGTCACTGCGCCGCGCCATGCAAAGCATAGCAACGACGCAGGGAACGCACACCGGAGGCCTGAAACAGCGCTGACCCGACCCCAGCAACAGGTAATTATACAACCGGGGATGGGGGAGGCAACGGGGCAGCGGCGTCTGCAATGGGTGCCGCTGCCCCTTCTTTCCCCCTGTCTGTCGACGCCGCTGCCCCATTGCCGGCGCCGTTTCTCTCCCCCTGGCTATCGGCGCCGGCAATGGGGCAGCGGCACTGATAGCCAGGGGGAGAGAAGGGGCAGCAGCGCCGATAGCAGGGGTAACCATCACACACTCATACTGTTTTCACTTTGCCAAGATATCGGACAACCTGGCCCCAAAATTATGGATTATAAAAGGATAGCAGCATAAGGGAAAAATACACATTTTGAACCCAAAAACCCATTTGAGTTTTTAAGTTCAAAATACAGGCCTACCTCCTCCCCATCAGCCTGCCTGTCCATCTCCAAAAATACCCTGTTTTAATAATTATGCACTCTTCATTTGCTTTGGAAAAACAAACAGTTAAGTTGCCATATGCTGCTATCCTTTCATCGATTTGTGCTTCTACACCTATGTTCCCAAACCATCATACACTCATACTGTTTTCACTTTGCCAAGTTATCGGACAACCTGGCCCAAAAATTATGGATTATAAAAGGATAGCAGCATTAGTGAAAAATACACATTTTGAACCCAAAAACCCATTTGAGTTTTTAAGTTCAAAATACAGGCCTACCTCCTCCCCTACAGCCTGCCTGTCCATCTCCAAAAATACCCTTTTTTAATAATTATACGCTCCTCCTTTGCATTGAAAAAAAGCAAACAGTAAAGTTGCCAGATGCGGCCATCCTTTCATCCATTTGTCCTTCTGCATCTATTTTCCCAAACCATGCACTCATACTGTTATTATGTCGCCAAGTAATTAGACTACTTGGCCCAAAAACTATGGATTATAAAAGGGTAGCAGCATAAGGGAACATTACCGTATTTATCGGGGTGTTCCACGCACCGGCCTATAACACGCACCCTCATTTTACCAAGGATATTTGAGTAAAAAAAGTTTTTTACCCAAATATCCTTCATAAAATGAGGGTGCGTGTGTGTGCATGTGTATACCCCGATACACTGCTTCTCAACCCACAGAGCCCCCAGGAAAGGCAGGGGGAGAGAGGCCGTCGCTGCCTGCTTCTCTCCCCCTGCCTTTCCTGGGGTCTAGAGCCCTGCTATCGCCGCTTCTCTCCCCCTGCTATCGGCGCCGCTGCCCCTTGTCTCCCCCTGGCTATCGGTGCCGCTGTCCCATTGCCAGCGCCGATAGCCAGGGGGAGAGAAGCGGCGCCGGCAATGGGGCAGCTGCACCGATAGCTAGGGGGAGATAAGGGGCAGCGGCACCCATTGCCGTCGCCGCTGCCCCGTTGCCTCCCCCATCCCTAGTTGTATAATTACCTGTTGCCGAGGTCGGGTCCGTGGTGCTTCAGGCCTCCGGTGTGCATCCCCTACATCATTGCTATGCGTTGTGAGACGCAATGACGAGTGATGTCACTCGTCATTGCGCCGCGCCATGCAGCGCATAGCAACGACGCAGGGGATGCACCCCGGAGGCCTGAAGCAGCGCTGACCCGACCCCAGCAACAGGTAATTATACAACCGGGGATGGGGGAGGCAACGGGGAAGCGGCGCCGGCAATGGGTGCCGCTGCCCCTTCTTTCTTTCTTTCTACCTCCTCCCCTACAGCCTGCCTGTCCATCTCCAAAAATACCCTTTTTAATAATTATACGCTCCTCCTTTGCATTGAAAAAAAGCAAACAGTAAAGTTGCCAGATGCGGCCATCCTTTCATCCATTTGTCCTTCTGCATCTATTTTCCCAAACCATGCACTCATACTGTTATTATGTCGCCAAGAAATTAGACTACCAGGCCCAAAAATTATGGATTATAAAAGGATAGCAGCATTAGTGAAAAATACACATTTTGAACTCAAAAACCCATTTGAGTTTTTAAGTTCAAAATACAGGCCTACCTCCTCCCCTTCAGCCTGCCTGTCCATCTCCAAAAATACCTTTTTTAATAATTATACACTCTTCGTTTGCTTTGGAAAACAAACAGTTAAGTTGCCATATGCTGCTATCCTTTAATCGATTTGTGCTTCTACACCTATGTTCCCAAACCATCATACACTCCTACTGTTTTCACTTTGCCAAGTTATCGGACAACCTGGCCCCAAAATTATGGATTATAAAAGGATAGCAGCATGAGGGAAAAATATACATTTTGAACCCAAAAGCCCATTTGAGTTTTTAAGTTCAAAATACAGGCCTACCTCCTCCCCTACAGCCTGCCTGTCCATCTCCAAAAATACCCTTTTTAATAATTATAAGCTACTTCACTGCATTGAAAAAAATCAAACAGTAAACTTGCCATATGCGGCCATCCTTTCATCGAATTGTGCTTCAACACCTATGTTCCAAAACCATCATACACTCATACTGTTCTCACTTTAACAAGTTATCGGAGTACCTAGCCCCAAAATTATGGATTTTAAAAGGATAGCAGCATAAGGGAAAAATACACATTTTGAACCCAAAAATCCATTTGAGTTTTTAAGTTCAAAATACAGGCCTACCTCCTCCCCTTCAGCCTGCCTGTCCATCTCTAAAAAATAGCCTTTTCCAAAATCATCCTACACTAATACTGTGCTCTTGCCGCAAAGTTTTTGGTCTACCTTTCCCAAAAATTATGGATTATATAAGGGTAGCAGCATATGGGAAAATTACACATTTTGAACCCAAAAACACATGAGGGTTTTCAAGTTCAAAATGTAGGCCTCCTCCTCCCCTTCAGCCTTCCTCTCCATCTCCAAAATTGGACTTTTTACCAATTTTACACTCCTTTGCTTTGAAAAAAGTATCCATATGTTGCCATCCTTTCATCCATTTGTCCTTCTACACAGATTTTCCCAAACCATCCTACACTCATACTCTTCTCATTTCATCAAATTATTAGAATACCTGGCCCAAAAAATTATGGATTATGAAAGGGTAGAAGCATAATGGAAAATTACATATTTTGAACACAAAAACCCATTTGAGTTTTTAAGTTCAAAATACAGGCCTACTTTCTCCCCGTCAGCCTGCCTGTCCATCTTTAAAGGGGTACTCCGGTGAAAAACTTTTTTTTTTTAAATCAACTGGTGCCAGAAAGTTAAACAGATTTGTAAATGACTTCTATTAAAAAAATATTAATCCTTCCTGTACTTATTAGCTGCTGAATACTACAGCAAAAATTATTTTCTTTTTGAAACACAGAACTGTCTGCTGACATCACGAGCACAGTGCTCTCTGCTGACATCTCTGTCCATTATGAACTGTCCAGAACAGCATATGTTTGCTATGGGGATTTCCTTTTACCCTGGACAGTTCCTAAAATGGAAAGAGATGTCAGCAGAGACCACTGTGCTCATGATGTCAGCAGAATTTTCACTGTAGTATTCAGCAGTTGTCAGCAGAATTTCCACCGTAGTATTCAGCAGAAAAAAGTTTTTCACCGGAGTACCCCTTTAACTCCTTGGGGTCGGAGCCCATTATAACCCTAAGGACGGGAGCATTTTTTGCAATTCTGACCACTGTCACTTTAAGCATTAATAACTCTGGGATGCCTTTACTTTTCATTCTGATTCTGAGATTGTTTTTTCGTGACATATTTTACTTTATGTTAGTGGTAAATTTTTGTCGATTCTTGCATCATTTCTTGGTGAAAAATTCCAAAATTTGATGAAAAAATTGAAAATGTAGCATTTTTCTAACTTTGAAGCTCTCTGCTTGTAAGGAAAACAGACATTCCAAATAAATTATATATTGATTTACAAATACAATATGTCTACTTTATGTTTGCATCATAAAGTTGACATGTTTTTACTTTTGGAAAACATCAGAGGGCTTAAAAGTTCAGAAGCAATTTTTCAGGGGCCAGTTCAGTTTTGAAGTGGATTTGAAGGGCCTTCATATTAGAAATACCCCATAAATAACCCCATTATAAAAACTGCACCCCTCAAAGTATTCAAAATGACATTCAGTAAGTTTGTTAACCCTTTATGTGTTTCACAGGAATAGCAGCAAAGTGAAGGAGAAAATTCAAAATCTTCATTTTTTACACTCGCATGTTCTTGTAGACCCAGTTTTTGAAATTTTACAAGGGGGAATAGGAGAAAAAGCCCCCCAAAATGTGTAACCCAATTTCTCTCAAGTATGGAAATGCCTCATATGTGTATGTCAAGTGTTCGGCGGGCGCAGTAGAGGGCTCAGAAGGGAAGGAGCGACAATGGGATTTTGGAGAGTGAATTTTGCTGAAATGGTTTTTGGGGGCATGTCACATTTAGGAAGCCCCTATGGTGCCAGAACAGCAAAAAAACAAAACACATGGCATACTATTTTGGAAACTACACCCCTCAAGGCACATAACAAGGGGTCCAGTGAGCCTTAACACCCCACAGGTGCTTGACGACTTTTTTGTTAAATTCGGATGTTTTAAAGAAAAAAAAAAAATTCCACTAAAGTGCAGTTTTTTCCCCCAAATGTACCATTTCTACAAAGGGTAATGGGAGAAAAATCCCCCCAAAATTTGTAACACAATTTCTCCCGAGCACAGACATACCCCATATGTGGCCCTAAACTGTTGCCTTGAAATACGACAGGGCTCTGAAGTGCGCATTTGAGGCCTGAATAAGGAATTTTAAATAGGGGCGGACCCGGTTACAAGGACGGGGCTTGTCTCCACCAAAACCCTACAGCAGTGTTTCCCAAACAGGGTGCCTCCAGCTGTTGCAAGACTCACAGCCTGTCAGGACAGTCTATGGCTGTCCGGCAACACTGGGAGTTGTGGTTTTGCAACAGCTGGAGGCGCCATTTAGGAAACACTGCCGTATGAGACGTTTTTCATTTTTATTGGGGGGGGGGGGGGGCGACGTGTAAGGGGGTGTATATGTAGTGTTTTATTTTTTATTATTTGTTAGTGTAGTGTTTTTAGGGTACATTCACACAGGCAGGGGTTCACAATAAGTTTCCTTGAAGGAAACCCACTGTAGATCCGCCTGTGTGAATGTACCCTGTACATTCACATGGGGGGGGGGCCCCAAACCTTCAGCGGTGGCAAAATGACAACTCCCAGAATGCACTGACAGACCGTACATGCTGGGAGTTGTAGTTTTACAACAGCTGTAGGCACACTGGTGGGGAATCACTGAGTTAGGAAACAGACTCTAGCTCAGTGTTTCCCAACCAGTGTGCCTACAGCTGTTGCAAAACTACAATTCCCAGCGTGGCCAGACAGTCAGGGATGCTGGGCATGTAGTTCTGCAATATCTGGCCCTTCAGATGTTGCAGAACTACAACTCCCAGCATGCCTGGACAGTCTGGGCATGCTAGGAGTTGTAGTTATGCAACAACTGGGGAAGAACAGTTTGGAGACCGCTAAGTAGTGGCCTCCAAACTGTAGCCCTTCAGATGTTGCAAAACTACAACTCCAAGCATGCCCAGACTGTCCAGGCATGTTGGGAGTTGTAGTTCTGCAACATCTGAAGGGCTAGATATTGCAGAACTACACGCCCAGCATCCCTGACTGTCTGGGCATGCTGGGAGTTGTAGTTTTGCAACATCTGGAGGGCTACAGTTTGGAGACCACCATATAGTGGTCTCCAAACTGTGCCACTTCAGATGTTGCAAAACTACAACTCCCAGCATGCCCAGACAGTCAGTGCATGCTGAAAGTTGTAGTTTTGCAACATCTGGAGGACCACAGTTTAGAGACCACTACACAGTGGTCTCCCAACTGTGACCCTCCAGATGTTGCAAAACTACAACTCCCAGCATGCCCAGACAGCCTTTGGCTGTGTGGGCATGCTGGGAGTTGTAGTTTTGCAGCTAATAGAAGGCCACAGTGAAGATCACTTATCGCGATCTTCACTGCAGCCTTCTCCGCCGCACTTTCCGGCCGCCGCTCTTCCTGCTTGCGCCACTGCTACGGGATGCCGCCTCCGAAGGTCCGGGTAAGTCGGGTCATGCTCCCCCCTCTCCGCCCGTGTTCCCCCGCTCTGTACCGACTTCCGATCGGTGGCCAGAGCGGGGGAAATTAACTCTAACCCCCCGCCCCCCTCCTGCCATTGGTGGTCAGCCTGACCGACCAATGGCAGAGGATAGGAGGGGGTGGCAACACTGCCACCTCGCTCCTATCCTTTAGGCTGGTCGGAGTTGGCTTTGACAGCTCCGGTCAGTCTTATTTTACGGGAGATCGGGTCTGAATTGACTTGCGATTTGCTGCGATTGCCAATATGGGGGGGGGTCTAAGGACCCCCCTAGGCATTGCCACGGGATGCCTGCTGATAGATATCAGCAGTCATCATGGTCCGATCACCGCCAGGCGAGCGGCAGTGATCGGAAATGCCGAGGGCGTATGGATACGCCCTCCGCTCTTAAGTGACGGGACACGAGGGCTTATGCATACGGAGTTAAAAATAGCCTTTTTCCCAAACCATCCTACACTCATACTTTTTTCGTGTAAACCGATGACCTGAACCTAAAAATTATCAATATTGCCAAGTCAAAAATGATAAAGATGGCTAAGTCATCGGACTACTTGGCCCAAAAATTATTGAATATAAAAGGATAGTAGCATAAGGGAAAATTACATATTTTGAACTCAATACTTATGTGGGTATTTGTATAATTTAACATATTGCTAAATAATTTAACAACATAAGCTTAAAAAGTGAAGTCAAATTTTCCAGTATGTTATTCCTCAAGAGGCACTGGTTTAACCAGTTGGAGACGCAGGGTGTACAAGTACGCTCCCATTCCTGGAAATGTCCACTAGCCCCACAAAGATTAAAGCGGTGGCTGCGCAGGTAATGGTACGTTCCATCCATTCTAGGAAAAAATGTGTCTACATTCCCGCAAGAATGTCTGGCTGGTTATCATGGCAACAGAAAGCTAGTGGATAGCTTTCTGTCTTCTCAGTATGGGAGCCTGTAAGGTCCAGTGCTAGCCTGGACCATACAGGGAACTGTCATAACAGTTATACCATACTGCAGTAAATTTGTACTGCAGTATAGTATAACAGGTGAAAAGTGTGAAAATAAAATGTTTTTCAATAAACAGTGTAAAAAATTATATAAATACCCCTTTTCTAATAAAGCCCTGTATTACTAAATAATAAAAAAAAAAACTATACATAATAGGTATTGCCACATTCATAATGACTTTTACTTTAAAATGATGTTATTTGTCCCGCACAGTAAACATTGGTAACAAAAAACCCTACATAAAAATGCAAAATTTGCTAATTTTGTTTTAAAAACTGGAATAAAAAGGATCAAAAGGTAACATGTGTCCCAACAATAATACTAATAAAAAGTATGGCTTGTCCTGCAAAAAATAAGCCCTTACACAATGAGGTTGGATGAAAATTAAAAAGTTATGGCCACACAAACAGGGAAACCACGTGATTTAATGAGATAAAAAGACATTCACCTACACCACTCTTGATGAATACCCCCCCCCCCCCCCCAGTAAATAGACCCAGAAGGGCATGACTCTGTTCATTACATAAGAAAAGAATTATAAAACGGGCAGCGCTTATCCAAACAGTCACTTATGCCATTTATGTAGTAGAACTCGGTATATAGAGAGGGACACAGTTGACACGACACCTGTTGAGCCAAGACAATGGGGGACATATATCATTAGGTGTCTATTGTAGACACAGTTCTACCCTTTACACTGCTTGTCTAATTTACACTCTTGCTCAAGATTTACTAAAGTTGTGCATGTACTTTGATAAATTTTGTGCAAATAAAGAAAGGCCCCCCTCGCTCTACTGTGCATCCTTCTCTACCTCACACGGTACACTGCTCACTGCTCATAGCTAGAAGTGCTGGAGCAGCAGTGTGCGCCGAACAAAACTTTGCAGAATAGTAAAATCATAATTCTTTATCAAGTACACAGAGGGGAAGATTATCAAAGAATTTTGCGTAAAAAAAACTATTTTGGCGCAAAAAGTATCGACCACATTTTCAAAGAGCTTTGTGCCGCGGTTTACGCTGTTCATGTCAGTTTTGTAAAAGTGGGTGTGTCCACGTATATTGTCTGCTTAATATGATATTTTCAAAGGGGTGAGAGTCCAGTTTACATCAAAACTTTCACACCAGCTTTTTGATGTGTAGAAATCAAAGAAATGGTTGTAGTTTTATTGTTTCGTTGACTTTTTTCTTTTTTTTTGGGGGGGGGGGGGGGGAGGTGTCATGTAAGTAATTATTAAAAATTTATATATATATATATATATATATATATATATATATATATATATACTTTTATATATTTTTTTCTTGGTCACTGCACCTGCACTCACATTTAAGCTCAGAAAGGTTTTATTTATACAGTTATTGCTTGTCTGGGCACTAGTAACCATGGAATATTTCGTGAGATGTTTCCACCAGAATTTTCTTGGATGTAAAAGTTGGCACAAAAATTGCCGATTTTGGCACCAAACTCGGCAATTTTGGCATAAAAAAATCTCATGGTTGCAACAAAAAAATATTTTGGTGCAAAAAAAATAAACAAAAGTGGCACAAAAATGAATTTTCACATATTTTCAAAGCAACAAAAGAGACCTTTGAAAATGTGAGGAGAAAAAAAAAGGTGTGAATAATAACAGTAGTTTTTGAGAATCTCCCCCAGAATGTCTGGGTTTAAAAAATATGTAATTTTGCTGAATAATCTGTCCCCTTAACTCTAAATCAGTGTTTACCAACCAGAATGCCTCCAAGTTTTGCAATACTTGGCATGCTGGGAGTTGAAGTTCTGCAAAAGCTGGAGGCACCCTGTTAGCAGAAATTAGTGTGCAACATGGGTATGTAGCAGAGCTGAATGTGATTATGTGTAAGCATGACCACACACACACTCAACATTGTTACATACACCTGATCACACACTCAGGTCTGCTAAATACACCTGATCACACACTCAGCTCTGCCTAATATACACACTCACACACTCAACTCTGCTACATACACACAACCACTCAGCACTGCTACATGCACACATTCACATACTCAGCTCTGCTACCTACATACATTCACACACTCAGCTCTGCTACATGCACACACACACTCAGCTTTGCTACATATACACACTCACACACTCAGATCTGCTACATACACACAATCACACACTCAACTTTGCTACATACACACACTTACACACTTAGCTCTGCTACATACACACACTCACACACTTAGCTCTGCTACACACGCACTTATACACTCAGTTCTGCTACATACACACTCACACACTAAACTTTGCTACATACACACACTTACACACTCAACTCTGCTACATACACACATTCACACACTCAAATCTGCTACATACACACACTCAACTTTGCTACATAAACACACTCAGCTCTGCTACATACACACATTTACACATTCAACTCTTCTACATACACACACTCACACTCAACTCTGCTCCATATACACACTCAGCTCTGCTACATACACACACTCACACACTCCACTCTGCTACATACACTCACACACTCAACTCTGCTACATACACACAACCAAACACTCAGCACTGCTACATACACACATTCACATACTCAGCTCTGCTACATACATACATTCACACACTCAGCTCTGCTACATGCACAGACACACTCAGCTCTGCTACATATACACACTCACACACTCAACTTTGCTACATACACACACTTACACACATAGCTCTGCTACATACACACACTCACACACTTAGCTCTGCTACACACACTCTTATACAGTCAGTTCTGCTACATACACACTCACACACTCAACTTTGCTACATACACAAATTCACACACTCAAATCTGCTACATACACACACTCAACTTTGCTACATAAACACACTCAGCTCTGCTACATACACACATTTACACATTCAACTCTTCTACATACACACTCACACTCAACTCTGCTCCATATACACACTCAGCTCTGCTACATACACACACACTCCACTCTGCTACATACACACACTCACACATTCAACTCTGCTACATACACACACTCACACTCAACTATGCTGCATATACATACTCAGCTTTGCTACATACACACATTCACACTTAACTCTGCTACATACACACATTAACACACTCAACTCTGCTACATATACACACTCAGCTCTGCTACATACACACATTCACACACTCAGGTCTGCTACATTCACACTCTTACATACTCAGCTTTGCTACATACACACACTTACACACTCAGCTCTGCTACATGCACATACTCACACACTCATTTCTGCTACATACACACACTCGACTCTGCTACATACACTCACTCAACACTGCTACATACACACACTTACAAACTCAGCTCTATTACACACACTCAACTCTGCTACATACACACACTCAAACACTCAACTCTGCTACATACACACACTCACGCACTAAACTCTGCTACATACATTCACACACTAAACTCTGCTACATACACACACACTCAACTCTGCTACATACACACATTCACACACTCAACTCTGCTATATATACACACTCAGCTCTGCTACATATACACATTCACACACTCAACTCTGCTACATACACTCAGTCACACACTCAGCTCTGCTACATACACACACTTACACACTCAGCTCTGCTACATACACACACTCACACACCTGCCTCTGCTACATACACATACTAACACATATACATAGACCTAACAGCGATATCTTCTTGTCTCTCCCTGCACATACAGTGGTATATTCTTAGCTGTGGTCACCATGGTTACACTACACAGGTGATATCTCCTGCACTCATCAAGAGCAGCTGGGGAGTTTGAATTTTACACAGTTTGAAGTCTGAACTGTGCCGGAAGTATTTCACCTGCACTATAACCTGATGTATTTTCCAGTTGAATCAGGTTAGACTGCGGGTGAAGGGGTGATCATAAGTGGTCTATAATCATTAAATTTTTTTTAAAAGGTACATGAAAAAGATTTTAAGTATCACAGAGATAATCTGACTGGCGACAAAAGCATAGTAATCTCCGCAATCCAAATGGAAAATTAAATGCATGATTTAGAGCATCTTGCTAAGTGCAGTCCAAGATGGCTTTAAAAATATGGTCATCCCGCAAGATTTCTGTCGGTAAATGAAATGTACGCAGTTAATACATTTGTGTGTACTAAATATGTCACTCCAAGGTACACCAAAACTTACACATCTGGAGGAAATGCTCCACCAGAATGTGCGCAAAAAAAGACGCAAAAAAACAGCTTGCGCAAAACTTTGCGCAAAAAATTAAACACAATGTGTGTAAGCACTCCCTTCTCCAATTTCCCCAAATAGCAGGGGGGTGAAAGATATTGTAGGGAAAGAGTATAAAGAAAAAGGGGGGAGGTGTAGAATGCATTTGACTGATTTCACATTGGGGTGACCAAAACTAGGCAACCAGTACTACTCGCCAAGTTCGCACAAAAAAAGTCCCCTCCAGGAGCTCACAATTTATCAAAACCTGTGCAGAGGAAATGTTGCCCAGTTGCCCATAGCAACCAATCAGCTTGCTTATTTTATTTTTAACAAGGCCTCTGCAAAATTAATTTTAATCTGACAATGAAAATTAATCTGATTGGTTGCTATTGGCAATTTGTCAACTTTTCCTTTGCACAGATTTTGATAAATCTCACCAAAAATCTCTAAAGGATGAAAGATGATACTCTTCCTGTACATAGGTTTTGATAAATATCCCATGTGTCTAGAAGTTCAGCACTGAGGCCATTGAAATGATTGTGTTAGTTACATGAATCTGGTGTTAATAGTGAGAAATGTATAGAAAAACATGTAGTGTCCTACCTGTGCCGTCCATCAGATGAATGTTGCTGCATCCTAGGAGTTTGTTACAAGGGAATAGAAAACAGAGCTATTTGTTTCCAAAAACAGCACCATACCTGTCCTCATGTTGTATGTAATATTACAAGTTTTCTCCATTCCCTTTTGAAGAATTGAGCAGCGATATCACACACAACATTAGGACAGAGGTGGTGCAGTTTTCAGAAGAAATCAGCTCTGATTTTCTCATCCTGGATTACCCCTTTCTACTTCTCTTTGCTGAATGTTTTCTTTATCCTGTCCTAGGCATTTTGAAGGCATGCTAGGAACCAATCTTCTTGGTTTGTTGGTTGTATTCGGCTGCTCCTGGCCATCCTCCCTCTGATCCTTGAAATGTCTTGTCTTCTTTGTTGCCTGATTATAAGAAAGGCAAAGATATAGCTAATCCCTTGTGAGGTCACATGTGTGATGTCACCAACCTTGTCTCACAGTTCTATAAGCGAGGGAAGAAATGTAAAAAACACACACACATATAATATATATATAGATAGATAGATACTTGTCTCTATTGCTATGGAAAAGGGTATTTTTTGAATTTTTCTGCCATTTTCTTCTACATAGCAGTTCTATTCTGCATGCTTTAATCTATATATCTATCTATATATATGTGTGTATGTGTGTACGTTCCGGCATCACGTCCAAACGGCTAAAGATATTAACATGAAACTTGGTACACATGTTACTTATATGTCAACAACAAACATAGGATAGGTGATTTAACCCTTACTCACCCCCATTTGCCAGGGGCGGGGTTTATGTTTAAAGTCCCATACAAGTCAATGGGAAATGTATGTTCCCACATAACTTCAAGAGATATTTCAATACCTGGTACACATATTACTGGTCAGGATAGGAGGTCGGGATATGAGGACTGGAAAGGAGGATGGGATAGAAGGTCGGGATAGGAGGACGGGATAGGAGGACCAGGATAAGAGGTCGGGATAGGAGGTCGATATAGGAGGACGGGATACGAGGACGGGATATGAGGATGGGATATGAGAACGTGATAGGAGGAAGGGATAGGGGACTGGATAGGAGGTCGGGATAGGAGGTCGAGATAGGAGGACGGGATAGGAGGTCAAGATAGGAGGTCGAGATAGGAGGTCGAGATAAGAGGTCAAGATAGGAGGTCAAGATATGATGACGAGATAGGAGGTCGGGATAGGAGGTTGGGATATGAGGATGGGATATGGGGTTGGGATATGACAACAATATATGAGGAGGGGATATGAAATCAAAAGCTTCCTCCTTTGTTTATTTTCCTCCCCAACAAGGATTAGAAAGGAAAAACCGGGCAATGCCGGGTATTCAGCTAGTATATATATATAAAACTCAATGGGGGAGATTTAACAAAACTTGTGCAGAGCAAGAGTGGTGCAGTTGCCCTTGGCAACCAATCAGATTGCTTCTTTCATTTTACAGAGGCCTTTTAAAAAAAGGAAAGAAGCAAGCTGATTGGTTGCTATGGGCAACTGGGCAACTTTTCCTGTGGACAGGTTTTGATAAATCTCCCCCAATGTGAGTGTGTGTATGTATGTGTGTATGTTCCAGCATCACGTCCAAACGGCAAAAGATATTAACATGAAACTTGGCACACATGTTACTTATATGTCAACAACAAAGATAGGATAGGTGATTTAACCCTTACTCAACCCCATTTGCCAGGGTTAGGGTTTTTGTTTAAAGTCCCATACAAGTCTATGGAAAATACTGCATAACTTTTGAAATGGCTGGAGATATTTCGATAATACCCTTAACTACCCCCATTTGTGAGGGTCAGGGTTTTTGTTTAACCCCTTCACAACGAGTGACGTACATGTACGGCGCCACGAAGTGTCACTTGGCGCGCGGCGACGTACATGTACGCCGCGGGGTTCCGGGAGCGCCACGTCACCGGTAGCGGATGACGTCACCGGTTATCTAACAGCAGGCATCCCAGCACATCGCCGAGGGGGGTACTGAGACCCCCCCATGACCGCGATGGGCACAAATAGCAGGTCAATTCAGACCTGCGATCTGCGCGATTCCGGGTCATACGGGTCACTGGTGACCCGGAAAATAAGAGGGATCGGGGGTGTCTGAGACACTCTTGATCCCCCTGAAGGGATAGGAGTTTGGTGGCAAGGGTGCCACCCCTCCTATCCCTGCTATTGGTCGGCCGAGCAACCGACCAATAGCAGACTGGGGGAGGGGGGGTTAAAGTTTGGTTTCCCCGCTTTACCCACCTATCGGTGTCCGGGCAAAATGGGGGAACTGTCCAGGGACCGGCGCCGAAGGTCCCTTACCTGGATCCCGGAACCCGGAGCGCGATCCTCCATGCGGGGATCCCCCATGTGCGGCGGCGGCAACAATTCATCCAGGTCCTGCCAGGTGAGTTGTTGCCTAGCAACATCCGGAGGACCACAGTTTACAGAGGGGTTCAGGTTGTAGATCACTATGCAGTGGTCTCAAACTGTAGACCCCCAGATGTTGCAAAACTACAACTCTCAGCATGCCCAGAAAGCAGTTTGCTGTCTGTGCATGCTGCGAGTTGTAGTTTTGCAACATCTGGAGGGCCACAGTTTAGAGACCACTGGACAGTGATTTACAACCTGAACCCCTCTAAATCTTGCAAAACTACAACTCCCAGCATTCAGGAACAGCATAAGGCTGTCTTGGCATGCTGGGAGTTGTACTTGCGTGCCACCTGCCGTTGCATAACTACATCTCCCAGCATGCCCTTCCGCAATCAGTACATGCTGGGAGTTGTAGTTTTGCAACAGCTGGAGGCACACTGGTTGGAAAATACTGAGTTAGGTCATAGAACCTAATTCAAGGTTTTTCAACCAGTGTGCCCCCAGCTGTTGCAAAACTACAACTCCCAGCATGCATGGTCTGTCAGTGTATGCTGGGAGTTGTTGTTTTGACCCCCATCCCATGTGAATGTACAGGCCACATTCACACTGGAGGCAGATTACAGTGAGTTCCCCGCTTCAAGTTTGAGCTGCAGCAAATTTTCCGCCGCAGCTCAAACTCCTAGCGGGAGACTCAGTGTAATCTGCCTCCAGTGTGAATGCAACCTAAAAACACTACACTACACCAACATAAAATAAAGAGTAAAACACTACATATACACACATACACTACCCCCCCTACCACCCCCCTTCCCCAATAAAAATGAAAAACTTATTGTACGGCAGTGTTTCTAAGATGGAGCCTCCAGCTGTTGCAAAACAAAAACTCCCAGCATTTCTGGCCAGCAATTGACTGTCCAAGCATGCTGGGAGTTTTACAACAGCTGGAGGCACCCTGTTTGGGAATCACTGGCATAAAATACCCCTATGTCCCTAATTCAGGCCTCAAATGCGCATGGCACTCTTATTTTGAAGCCCTGTTGTATTTCAAGGCAACAGTATAGGGTCACATATGGGGTATCACTGTACTTGGGAGAAACTGCCTAACAAATTTTGGGGGGCTTTTTCTCCTTTTACCCCTTATGAAAAGGAACAGTTGGGGTCTACACCAGCATGTTAGTGTAAAAAAATAAACATTTTTACACTAACATGCTGGTGTTGCCCTATACTTTTCATTTTCACAAGAGGTAAAAGGGAAAAACGCCCCCCAAAATTTGTAACGCAATTTCTCCCGAGTACGGAGATACCCCTTATGTGGGCGCAAAGTGCTCTGGGGCACACAACAAGGCCCAGAAGGGAGAGTGCGCCATGTACATTTGAGGTGATTTGCACAGGTGTGGCTGATTGTTACAGCGGTTCTGACAAAACACACCCACATGTGACCCCATTTTGGAAACTACACCCCTCACAGATTTTCCTTACAAGCAGAGAGCTTCAAAGTTAGAAAAATGCGAAATTTAAAATTTTTTCATCAAATTTGGGGATTTTTCACCAAGAAAGGTTGCAAGTTACCACAAAAATTTACCACTATGCTAAAGTAGAATATGTCACGAAAAAACAATCTCAGAATCAGAATGATAAGTAAAAGCATTCCAGAGTTATTAATGTTTAAAGTGACAGTGGTCAGATTTGCAAAAAAGGGCTTCGTCCTAGAGGTGAAAATGGGCTGCATTAAAGTCCCATGCAAATCATTGGGAAATGTATGTTCCCACATAACTTCCGTACAGCTGAAGATATTTCAATAATACCTGGTACACATATTACTTGTATGTCAAATAAAAAGATATGATAGTTAAATTAACCCTTACATACACCCTTATATAAAAGATGGGTTTTTGTTTCAAGTCCCATGCAAGTATATGGGACTTCCAGTACCTTACTCCACAAGCTCCGTTCTGCATCTCCTGGTGAATGTGTCAATCTGGCTTGCAAGCCACACCCCATCTCACATAGACAAGCCCACATTTTAAGCCCCACTCCTTATATTATCTACCCTTATTGTGCATCGGTCTGGCTTGCAAATCACGCCCGGTCCCACAAAGCCACGTCCCCTTCTATTTTGAGCTTACAATATCTTCATCACAAATCAGTCTCATCTGAGGACAGGATAGGAGGATGGGACATAAGGAAGGGATATGAGGTCGGGATATGAGGACAGGATATGAGGATGGGCTATAAGGATGGTATATGAGGTCGGGATATAAAGAGGGGATGTGGGGATAGGATATGAGGATGGGATATAAGGTCGGGATATGAGGATGGGATATGAGGTCAAGATAGGAGGTGGGAATATGAGGACAGGATATAAGGATGGGATATGAGGTTGAGATATGAGGACAGAATATGAGAATGGAATATGAGGACGGGATAGGAGGTCGAGATATGAGGACAGGATTTGAGGATGGGATATGAGGATAGCATATAAGGTCGGGATATGAGGACAGGATATGAAGTCAGGATATGAGGACGGGATATGAGGTTGGGACATAAGGACGGGATATGAGGTCAGCATATGAGGATGGGATATGAGGATAGCATATGAGGACAGGATATGAGGATGGGACATAAGGACGGGATATGAGGTTGTGATATGAGGATGGGATATGAGGACAGAATATGAGGTCAGGATATGAGGATGGGATGTGGGGATGGGATAGGAGGATGGGATATTAGGTCTGAATAGGAGGACAGCATATGAGGATGGCATACAAGGTCGGGATATGAGAATGGGATATGAGGACAGGATAGGAGGTCGGGATAAGAGGATGGGATATAAGGTCGGGATATGAGGTAGGGATATGAGGACAAGATGTGAGGACGGGATGTGAGGTCGCGATATGAGGACAGGATATTAGGTCGTGATAAGAGGATGGATATGAGGACAGGATATGAGGTCGGGATATGAGGAAGGGATATGAGGATTGGATTGGAGGTCAAGATAGGAGGTCGGGATAGGAGGTCGAGATAGAAGGATGGGATATGGGGACAGGATATGAGGACGGGATAGGAGGACGGAATAGGAGGTCGGTATAAGAGGTCGGAATAGGAGGACGGGATAGGACGACGGGATAGGAGGCTGAGATATGATGACGGGATAGGAGATTGGGATATGAGGACGGGATATGGGGTTGGGATATGACAACAATATATGAGGACGGGATATGAAGTCAAAAGCTTCCTCCTTTGTTTATTTTCCTCCCCAACAAGGATTAGGAAGGAAAAACTGGGCAATGCTGGGTATTCATCTATTATATATATAAAACTCAATGAGGGAGATTTATCAAAACTTGTGCAGAGCAAGAGTGGTGCAGTTGCCCATGGCAACCAATCAGATTGCTTCTTTCATTTTACAGAGGCCTTATTAAAAACGGAAAGAAGAAAGCTGATTGGTTGCTATGGGCAACTGAACAACTTTTCCTGTGGACAGGTTTTGATAAATCTCCCCCAATGTGTGTGTGTATGTATGTGTGTGTATGTTCCAGTATCACGTTTAAACGGCAAAAGATATAAACATGAAACTTGGCACACACGTTACTTATATGTCAACAACAAAGATATGATAGGTGATTTAACCCTTACTCAACCCCATTTGCCAGGGTCAGGGTTTTTGTTTAACCCCTTCATGACCCAGCCCATTTTCACCTTCATGACCTGGGCATTTTTTGAAAATCTGACCACTGTCACTTTAAACATTAATAACTTTGGAATGCTTTTACTTATCATTCTGATTCCGAGATTGTTTTTTTGTGACATATTCTACTTTATGTTATTGGTAAAATTTCACTGATATTTGTATCCTTTCTTGGTAAAAAATCTAAAAATTTCATGAAAATTTTGAAAATTTAGCATTTTTCTAACTTTGAAAGTCTCTGCTTGAAAGGAAAATGGATATTCCAAATAAATTACATATTGATTCACATATACAATATGTCTACTTTGTGTTTGCATAAAAAAATTGACAAGTTTTTACTTTTGGAAGACACCAGAGGGCTTCAAAGTTCCGCAGCAATTTTCCAATTTTTCTCAAGATTTTCAAAATCGTAATTTTTCAGGGCCCAGTTCAGGTTGGAAGTGGATTTTAAGGGTCTTCATATTAGAAATACCCCATAAATGACCCCATTATAAAAACTGCACCCCCCAAAGTATTCAAAATGACATTCAGTAAGTGTTTTAACCCTTTAGGTGTTTCACAGGAATAGCAGCAAAGTGAAGAAGAAAATTCTAAATCTTCATTTTTTACACTCGCATTTTCTTGTAGACCCAATTTTTGAATTTTTACAAGGGGTAAAAGGAGAGAAATCACCCTAAAATTTGTAACCCAATTTCTCTCGAGTAAGGAAATACCTCATATGTGTATGTAAAGTGTTCGGCGGGCGCAGTAGAGGGCTCAGAAGGGAAGGAGCGACAGTGGGATTTTGGAGAGTGAGTTTTTCTGAAAGGGTTTTTGGGGGGCATGTCCCATTTAGGAAGCCCCTATGGTGCCAGAACAGTGGACCCCCCCCACATGTGACCCCATTTTGGAAACTATACCCCTCATGGAATTTAATAAGGGGTGCAGTGAGCATTTACACCCCACTGGCGTTTGACAGATATTTGAAACAGTGGACTGTGCAAATCAAAAATTTTATTTTTCATTTTCACAGACCACTGTTCCAAAAATCTGTCATACACCAGTGGGGTGTAAATGCTCACTGCACCCCTTATTAAATTCCGTGAGGGGTGTAGTTTCCAAAATGGGGTCACATATGGATATTTATTGTTTTGCGTTTGTCAGAACTGCTGTAACAATCAGCCACCCCTGTGCAAATCGCCTCAAATGTACATGGCGCACTCTCCCTTCTGGGCCTTGTTGTGCGCCCCCAGAGCACTTTGTGCCCACATATGGGGTATCTCCGTAGTCGGGAGAAATTGCGTTACAAATTTTGGGGGTCTTTTTTCCCTTTTACCTCTTGTGAAAATGAAAAGTATAGGGCAACACCAGCATGTCAGTGTAAAAAATTTATTTTTTTACACTAACATGCTGGTGTAGACCCCAACTTCACCTTTTCATAAGGGGTTAAAGAAGAAAAAGCCCCCCAAAATTTGTAAGGCAATTTCTCCCGAGTACGGCGATACCCCATATGTGTCCCAAAACTGTTGCCCTGAAATACGACAGGGCTCCAAAGTGAGAGAGCGCCATGCGCATTTGAGGCCTGAATTAGGGATTTGCATAGGGGTATTCTATGCCAATGATTCCCAAACAGGATGCCTCCAGCTGTTGCAAAACTCCCAGCATGCCTGGACAGTCAATGGCTGTCCGGCAATACTGGGAGTTATTATTTTGCAACAGCTGGAGGCTCCGTTTTGGAAACAGTAGCGTACCAGACGTTTTTCATTTTTTGGGGGGAGGGGGGCTGTGTAGGGGTATGTGTATATGTAGTGTTTTTAACTTTTTATTTTAGGTTAGTGTTAGTGTAGTGTAGTGTTTTTAGGGTACAGTCACATGGGCAGAGGTTCACAGCAAGTTTGCCGCTGGAAGTTTGAGCTGCAGTGCAAAATTTGCGCCATCTCAAACTTGCAGCACTCACTGTAAACCTCCGCCCATGTGAGTGTACCCTGTACATTCACATTGGGGGGGGGGGGGGGTCAAACATCCAGCTGTTGCAAACTCCGAGCATGCCCTTTGGCTGTCCGTGCATGCTGGGAGTTGTAGTTTTGCAACAGCTGGAGGAACGCTGGTTTGGAAACACTAAGTTAAGTAATAAACTTTCAAGTGTTTTGCAACCAAACTTATTGTTTCCAAACCAGTGTGCCTCCAGCTGTTGCAAAACTACAACTCCCAGCATGCATGGTCTGTCAGTGCATGCTGGAAGTTATAGTTTTGCAACAATTGCAACAGCTGGAGGCACTGAGGTAGGAAACGGACAATGTTTCCCAACTAGTGTGCCTCCAGTTGTTGCAAAACTACAACTCCCAGCATGCCCAGACTGCCCAGACTGCCCAGGCATGCTGGAAGTTGTAGTTCGGCAATATCTGAAGGATCAGATGTTGCCGAACTACAACTTCCAGCATGCTTGGGCAGTCTGGGCATGCTGGAAGTTGTAGTTTTGCAACATCTGGAGGTCCACAGTTTGGAGACCACTGTATAATGGTCTCCAATCTGTGCTCTTCCAGATGTTAGAGAACTACAACTCCCAGCATGCCTGGACAGACTGAGCATGCTGAGATTTGTAGTTTTGCAACATCTGGAAGAGCACAGATTGGAGACCATTATACAGTGGTCTCCAAACTGTGGACCTCCAGATGTTGCAAAACTACAACTCCCAGCATGCCCAGAAAGCCAAAGGCTGTCTGGGCATGCTGGGAGTTGCAGTTTTGAAACTCTCAGAGGCAGCAGTGAGATCGCTTTACGGCGATCTCACTGCTGCCAATGAAGATGCCGCCCTGCTGCCGGAAACTCACCTCCGGGACGCAGCGCAGCCAGGACCGCATGGAGGACGCCGGGACCGCCGGGACCGCTCGGGACACCGCTCGGACGGGTAAGTGATGCCGGGGGACGGGTCAGGGACACTTAGCAGAGCGGTGTGTGTCCCGATCCCCGTGATCGGGACTCACACACCGCGCTGCTAAGTATTTTCATAGCGAAACGCTTCTATCAGCTAGTCAGATTTGACCAGCTGATAGCAGCGATCGCTGGGGGGGGTGGGGGATGAAACCCCCCGTGGTCGCACGGTAAGATGGCTGGCTATCAGTGATAGCCACTATCTTTCCGGGCGCTGCGGGGTGCCGCGAGTAGCGGCAGTAATGTTCATGACGTACCTGTATGTCATGGGTCGGGAACACCTTGCCATCCATGACGTACAGGTATGTCATATGTCGGGAAGGGGTTAAAGTCCCATACAAGTCTATGGAAAATATATGTTACTGCATAACTTTCCAAAATCACGTGTTACTTTTATGACCACTTAAACTATAGGATAGTTAATTTATCCCTTAACTACCCCCATTTGTCAGGGTCGGGGTTTTTGTTTAAAGTCCCATGCAAATCATTGGGAAATGTATGTTCCGACATAACTTCCGTACAGCTGGAGATATTTCAATAATACCTGGTACACATATTACTTATATGTCAAATGAAAAGATATGATAGTTAAATTAACCCTTACATACACCCTTTTTTTTAAATAAAAGATGGGTTTTTGTTTTAAGACCCATTCAAGTATATGGGACTTCCAGTACCTTACTCCACAAGCATCTCCTGGTGAATGTGTCAATCTGGCTTGCAAGCCATACCCCATCTCACATAGACAAGCCCACATTTTAAGCCCCACTCCTTATATTATCTACCCTTTTATGTGCATCGGTCTGGCTTGCAAATCATGCCCAGTCCCACAAAGCCATGTCCCCTTCTATTTTCAGCTTACAATATCTTCATCACAAATCAGTCCCATCTGAGGATAGGATATGAGGATGGGATATAAGGTCGGGATATGAGGATGG
Source organism: Hyla sarda (assembly GCF_029499605.1). NCBI lineage: Eukaryota > Metazoa > Chordata > Amphibia > Anura > Hylidae > Hyla > Hyla sarda. The sequence continues at coordinate 69,769 of NW_026608061.1, forward strand.
GATATGAGGTCAAGATAGGAGGTGGGAATATGAGGACAGGATATAAGGATGGGATATGAGGTTGAGATATGAGGACAGAATATGAGAATGAAATATGAGGACGGGATAGGAGGATGGGACATAAGGACGGGATATGAGGTTGTGATATGAGGATGGGATATGAGGACTGGATTGGAGGACGGGATATTAGGTCTGGATAGGAGGACAGCATATGAGGATGGCCTATGAGGTCGGGATATGAGAATGGGATATGAGGACAGGATATGAGGTCGGGATATGAGGACAGGATAAGAGGAGGGGATATAAGGTCGGGATATGAGGTAGGGATATGAGGACAAGATGTGAGGACGGGATGTGAGGTCGGGATATGAGGACAGGATATTAGGTCGTGATAAGAGGATGGATATGAGGACAGAATATGAGGTTGGGATACACTAATACTGTTCTCACTTTGCCAAGTTATCGGACAACCTGGCCCCAAAATGATGGATTATAAAAGGATAGCAGCATAAGGGAAAAATACACATTTTGAACCCAAAAACTAGGAATCGACCGATATAGTTTTTTTAGGGCCGATACCGATAATCGGTGGAGGTTAGGGCCGATACCAGAATATCGGTATAAGTTATTGGCTATTTATCCCCCCTCGACACCGCTGCAGGTCATTGATTTAAAGCGGGCGCTTTAAATCAATGCACTGCAGTGGCTTTTGCGGTGCCATAGGCCGCCGCCACCCGCTTCTCTCCCCCTACCTGTCAGGGTGGTCCGGGCCATCCATCCTTCCTGTAGTGTCCGGTGTGAGGTGGTTTTTTGCGCCCCCGTGGATCCATGCGTCCGCTCCTCCCCCAGCTCTCCAAACATTTCCGAAGCTAGAACTGGGGGAGGGCAGAACAAGGGGAGGGAGGAGGTTTACGCCCCCTCCCTCATCTCCCCTCACTGAGCTCGGCTGGACGCAGATCTCTACGGCACGCCCCCAACCCTGAGTACATAGATCTCCACGGCAGGTCCCCTCCCTCATCTCCCCTCCCTGAGGACGTAAATCTCCACAGCAGGTCCCCTCCCTCATCTCCCCGAGCTGAGGACGTAGAGCAGTGCTCCCAATGTGCTCTATGTGTAAAGGGGGACATGCTGCACGGGCTAAAGGGGGACATACTGCACGGGCTAAAGGGGGATATACTGCATGGGCTAAAGGGGACATACTGTATGGGCTAAAGGGGACATACTGTATGGGCTAAAGGGGGACATACTGCATGGGCTAAAGGGGACATACTGCATGGGCTAAAGGGGACATACTGCATGGGCTAAAGGGGACATACTGCATGGGCTAAAGGGGACATACTGTATGGGCTAAAGGGGGACATACTGTTCAGGCTAAATGTTCCCCTTTAGCCCGTGCAGTATGTCCCCTTTTAGCCCATACAGTATGTCCCCCTTTAGCCGGTACAGTATGTCCCCCTTTAGCCCATACAGTATGTCCCCCTTTAGCCCATACAGTATGTCCCCCTTTAGCCCGTACAGTATGTCCCCCTTTAGCCCATACAGTATGTCCCCCTTTAGCCCGTACAGTATGTCCCCCTTTAGCCCGTGCAGTATGTCCCCCTTTAGCCCATACAGTATGTCCCCCTTTAGCCCATACAGTATGTCCCCCTTTAGCCCATACAGTATGTCCCCCTTTACACATAGAGCTCATTGGGAGCACTGCTCTATGTCCTCAGCTCGGGGAGATGAGGGAGGGGACCTGCCGTGGAGATTTACGTCCTCAGGGAGGGAAGATGAGGGAGGGGACCTGCCGTGGAGATCTATGTCCTCAGGGAGGGGGCGTGCCGTAGAGATCTGCGCCCAGCCGAGCTCAGGGAGTTGAGGGAGGGGGCGTGAACCTCCTCCCTCCCCTTGCTCTGCCCTCCCCCAGTTCTAGCTTCGGAAATGTTCGGAGAGCTGGGGGAGGAGCGGACGCATCGATCTACGGGGGCGTAAAAAACCACCTCACACCGGCGGCATTCCGGGTGGAGGGTGAACCGGTCCGGGCTGTCCTTCTCCGGCGGTCATCTTTTCCACTTCGGGCAGGCTCCGGCCTAGTACGCTGCATAGACGCCGCTGCGCAGTGACGCCCGTGCGCAGCGACGCACCTGACTTCACGGCGTAGCGGCGTCTATGCAGCTACTAGGCCGGAGCCTGCCCGGAGTGGAGAAGATGACCGCCGGAGAAGAAGGACAGCCCGGACCGGTTCACCCTTCACCCGGAACGCCCCCGGACACTACAGGAACGATGGATGGCCCGGACCACCACCATTACAGGGAAGTTGAATTTTTTTAATTGACTCGGAGGGTGGGGGAGGGGCCCGACCGGTATAGCGGTATGGGCTAAAATCCATATCGGTATACCGCCCAGCATCACGGTGGGGGTGAGACGTGGTGCGGTGGGTCGGGGGGTGGTCGCGGTGCGGTGGGTCGGGGGGGCATTCGCTGTGCGGCGGGTCGGGGGGGGGGTGGTGGTCGCGGTGCGGTTGGGGCGGCGCGGGGGTGGGGCATTATCGGCTTATCGGCAAGGTATCGGCAAAATCGTGATTATCGGCCGATAATATCGGCCATACCGATAATCGGTCGATCCCTACCAAAAACCCATTCAAAATACAGGCCTACGTCCTCCCCTTCAACCTGCCTGTCCATCTCCAAATATACCCTTTTTAATAATAATAATACGCTCCTCCTTTGCATTGAAAAAAAGCAAACAGTAAAGTTGCCACATGCAGCCATCCTTTCATCCATTTGTCCTTCTCCACCTATTTTCCCAAACCATGCACTCATACTGTTCTCATTTTGCCAAGTTATCGGACAACCTGGCCCCAAAATTATGGACTATCAAAGGATAGCAGCATAAGGGAAAAATACACATTTTGAACCCAAAAACCCATTTGAGTTTTTAAGTTCAAAATACAGGCCTACCTCCTCCCCTACAGCCTGCCTGTCCATCTCCAAAAATAGCCTTTTAACAATTATATGCTCCTCTTTAGCTTTGAAAAAAAGCAAACAGTAAAGTTGCCATATGCTGCTATCCTTTCATCCATTTGTCCTTTTACACCTATTTTCCCAAACCATCATACACTCATACTGTTATCTTGTCGCCAAGTTATCGTACTACCTGGCCCAAAAATGATGGATTATAAGAGGGTAGCAGCATAAGGGAAAATTACACATTTTCAAACCGAAAAACCCATGAGGGTTTTCAGGTTCATAATGCAGGTCAGTAAAGTTGCCATATGCTGCCATCCTTTCATTTATTTGTCGGCACTGGTTTAACCAGTTGAAGACGTAGGGTGTACAGGTACGCTCCCATTCCTGGAAATGTCCACTAACCCCACAATGAGTAAAGCGGTGAATGCGTTCCATTCATTACAGGAAAAATTGTGTCTATATTCCCGCAATATTATCAACGCGACCTGGCTGATTACCATGGCAACAGAAAGCCAGTGGATAGCTTCCTATCTTCTCAGTATGGAAGCCTGTAAGGTCCAGTCCTAGCCTGAATTGTACAGGTGAACTGTCATAGCAGTTTTACTATACTGCAGTTAAGTTGTACTGCAGTATAGTTTAACCCCTTAAGGACTGAGCCCTTTTTCACCTTAAGGACTCGGCCATTTTTTGCAAATCTGACCACTGTCACTTTAAACATTAATAACTATGGAATGCTTTTAGTTATCATTCTGATTCCGAGATTGTTTTTTCGTGACATATTCTACTTTAACGTAGTGGTAAAATTTTTTGGTAACTTGCATCCTTTCTTGGTGAAAAATCCCAAAATTTCATGAAAAATTTGAAAATTTTGCATTTTTCTGACTTTGAAGCTCTCTGCTTGTAAGGAAAATGGATATTCCAAATAATTTTTTTTTTTATTCACATATACAATATGTCTACTTTATATTTGCATCATAAAATTGATGAGTTTTTACTTTTGGAAGACACCAGAGGGCTTCAAAGTTCAGCAGCAATTTTCAAATTTTTCACAAAATTTTGAAACTCGCTTTTTTTCAGGGACCAGTTCAGGTTTGAAGTGGATTTGAAGGGTATTAATATTAGAAATACCCCATAAATGACCCCATTATAAAAACTGCACCCCCAAAGTATTCAAAATGACATTCAGTCAGCGTTTTAACCCTTTACGGGTTTCACAGGAATAGCAGCAAAGTGAAGGAGAAAATTCACAATCTTCATTTTTTACACTCGCATGTTCTTGTAGACCCAATTTTTTAATTTTTGCAAGGGGTAAAAAGGAGAAAATTTTTACTTGTATTTGAAACCCAATTTCTCTCGAGTAAGCACATACCTCATATGTCTATGTAAAGTGTTCGGCGGGCGCAGTAGAGGGCTCAGAAGGGAAGGAGCGTCAAATGGTTTTTGGGGGGCATGTCACATTTAGGAAGCCCCTATGGTGCCAGAACAGCAAAAAACCCCACATGGCATACCATTTTGGAAACTAGACCCCTCGGGGAACGTAACAAGGGGTAATGTAAACCTTAATACCCCACAGGTGATTCACAACTTTTGCATATGTAAAAAAAAAAAAATATTTTTTACCTAAAATGCTTGGTTTCCCTAAAGTTTTACATTTTTAAAAAGGGTAATAGCAGAAAATACCCCCCAAAATTTGAAGCCCAATTTCTCCCGATTCAGAAAACACCCCATATGGGGGTGAAAAGTGCTCTGCTGGCGCACTACAGGTCTCAGAAGAGAAGGAGTCACATTTGGCTTTTTTGAAGGAAATTTTGCTCTGGGGGCATGCCGCATTTAGGAAGCCCCTATGGTGCCAGGACAGCAAAAAAAAAAACACATGGCATACCATTTTGGAAACTAGACCCCTCGGGGAACGTAACAAGGGGTAAAGTGAACCTTAATACCCTACAGGTGTTTCACGACTTTTGCATATGTAAAAAAAAATAAAAAAATGTACCTAAAATGCTTGGTTTCCAAAAAAATTTACATTTATACAAAGGGTTAAAGCAGAAAATACCCCCCAAAATTTGAAGCCCAATTTCTCCCGATTCAGAAAACACCCCATATGGGGGTGAAAAGTGCTCTGCTGGCGCACTACAGGTCTCAGAAGAGAAGGAGTCACATTTGGCTTTTTGAAAGCAAATTTTGCTCTGGGGGCATGCCGCATTTAGGAAGCCCCTATGGTGCCAGGACCGCAAAAAAAGCCCACATGGCATACCATTTTGGAAACTAGAGCCCTCGGGGAATGTAACAAGGGGTTAAGTGAACCTTAATACCCTACAGGCGTTTCACAACTATTGCATATGTAAAAAAAAATTAAAAAATTTTACCTAAAATGCTTCTTTTCCCAAAAACTTTACATTTTTAAAAAGGGTAAAAGCAGAAAATACCCCCCAAAATTTGAAGCCCAATTTCTCCCGAGTACGGCGATACCCCATATGTGACCCTTAACTGTTGCCTTGAAATACGACAGGGCTCCAAAGTGAGAGCGCCATGCGCATTTGAGGCCTAAATTAGGGATTGCATAGGGGTGGACATAGGGGTATTCTACGCCAGTGATTCCCAAACAGGGTGCCTCCAGGTGTTGCAAAACTCCCAGCATGCCTGGACAGTCAACGGCTGTCCGGCAATACTGGGAGTTGTTGTTTTGTAACAGCTAGAGGCTCCGTTTTGTAAACCGTGGCGTACCAGACGTTTTTCATTTTTATTGGGGAGGGGAGGGGGGCTGTGTAGGGGTATGTGTATATGTAGTGTTTTTTTACTTTTTATTTTATTTTTTGTGGTAGTGTAGTGTAGTGTTTTTAGGGTACAGTCACACGGGCGGGGGTTCACAGTAGTTTCTCGCTGGCAGTTTGAGCTGTTGCAGAAAATTTGCTGCAGCTCAAACTTGCAGCCCGATACTTACTGTAAGCCTCCGCCCATGTGAGTGTACCCTGTACATTCACATTGGGGGGGACATCCAGCTGTTGCAAAACTACAACTCCCAGCATGCGCTGACAGACTGTACATGCTGAGAGTTTTAGTTTTGCAACAGCTGTAGGCACACTGGTTATGTATCACGGAATTTGTGACCTTACTCAGTGTTTCAAAACCAGTGTGCCTCCAGCTGTTGCAAAACTACAACTCCCAGCATGTACGGTGCATGGTGTAAGGTGACTGCTGGGAGTTGTAGTTTGCAACAGCAGGAGGCACACCGGTCGTGAAACACTAAGTTAGGTAAAAAAAAAAAACTCTAAGTTTCACAACCAGTGTGCCTTCAGCTGTTGCAAAACTACAACTCTCAGCAGTCACCGACAGCCAACGGGCATGCTGGGAGTTGTAGTTATGCAACCAGCAGATGCACCACTACAACTCCCAGCATGCACTTTAGCTGTTTGTGCAAGCTGGGAGTTGTAGTTTATACAACAGCTGAAGGTACACTTTTCCATAGAAAAAATGTGCCTCCAGCTGTTGCAAAACCATAAGTCCCAGCATGCCCATAAGGGAATGCTGGGAGTTGTGGTGGTCTGCCTCCTGCTGTTGCATAACTACAGCTCCCAGCATGCCCTTTTTGCATGCTGGGAGCTGTTGCTAAGCAACAGCAGGAGGCTGTAACTCACCTCCTGCTGCTGCTTCATCACAGGATTGTCCCTCGCCGCCGCCGTCGCTCCTGGGGCCCTGATCCCAACAGGGGCGTCGGGGATCGGGGTCCCCAGCACCTGGGGTGCACGTCCCGCACCCGCTCACGTCCTCCGGAAGAGGGGCGGAGCGGGTGCGGGAGTGACACCCGCAGCAGGCGCCCTGATTGGTCGGCCGGTAATCCGGCCGACGAATCAGGGCGATCGTGAGGTGGCACCAGTGCCACCTCACCCCTGCACTCTCTGGCTGTTCGGGGCCGTCAGAGACGGCCCCGAACAGCCAGTAATTCCGGGTCACCGGGTCACTGGAGACCCGATTGACCCGGAATCGCCACAGATCGCTGGACTGAATTGTCCAGCGATCTGCGGCGATCGCCGACATGGGGGGGCATAATGACCCCCCTGGGCGATATGCCAGGATGCCTGCTGAACGATTTCGGCAGGCATCCGGCTCCAGTCCCCAACCGGCTAGCGGTGGGGACCAAAATTCCCACGGGCGTATGGATACGCCCTGCGTCCTTAAGGACTCGGGATGCAGGGCGTATCCATACGCCCTGCGTCCTTAAGAGGTTAACAGGTAAAAAGTGTGAAAATAAAATGTTTTTCAATAAAAAGTGTAAAAAACTATATAAATGTCCCTTTTCTAATAAAGCCCTGTATTATAAAATAATAATTAAATAAAGTTATTTATCCCGCACAGTTAACACTATTAAAAAAAAGAAAAACCCTACATAAAAAGACTCTCTCCTAGGACTGTATCCACCTTTTCCAGCCCACCTGAGCACCTGAAAGCTATGCTAATTTATGCAGGCTAAAGTCAGCACCTGAAAGCTGAACTAATTCATGCAGGCTAAAGTCAGCAACTGCCGAGCTGAGGAGTTTGTGACGAATGAAATCACTGTAAGTTCGCTCATCTCTACACATGATTTAATAAGGTAAAAAAACGTTCACCTACACCACTCTTGATGAATACCCCCCAGTAAATAGACCCAGAAGGGCATGACTCTGTTCATTATGTAAGAAAAGAATTACAAAACGGGCAGCGCTCATCCAAACAGTCACTAATGCCATTTATGTAGTAGAACTCACCTGGTGTATATGGAGGGACACAGTTGACACGACACCTGTTGAGCCAAGACAATGTATGTAGGCACTCCCTTCTCCAATTTCCCCAAATAGCAGGGGAGTGAAAGATATGGTAGGAAAAGAGTATGAAAAGGGGGAGGTGTAGAATGCATTTGACTGATTTCACATTGGGACTAACCGGCAGGCATCAGCGGAAGTAAGGAGGCGGCAAAGGAGCAGCGGTGGAGGCAGCCGTGAAGATCAGTGGTAAGTGATCTTCACTGCTGCCTTCTAGGAGTTGCCAAACTACAACTTCCAGCATGCCCAGAAAGCCAAAGGATGTCTGGGCATGCTGGAAGTTGTAGTTTTGCAACATCTGGAGGGCCACAGTTTGGAGACCACCATACAGTGGTGCCCAAGCTGTAGTCCTACAGATGTTGCAAAACTACCACTCCAAGCATGCCCAGACATGCTGGGAGTTATAGTTCTGTAACATCTGGCCCTTCAGATGTTGCAGAACTACAGCTTCCAGCATGCCTGGACAGTCTCACTACTTATATATACCGGCAGGGGGTATATATTTATTAATGCGCCGGCGGGGGGTATATATTTATTAATGCGCCGGCGGGGGGTATATATTTATTAAATGCGCCGGCAGGGGGTATATATTTATTAATGCGCCGGCGGGGGGTACATATGTATAAATGTGCCGGCAAGGGAATTTATGTATAAATGTGCCGGGGGGGTATATATGTATAAATGCACCGGCGGGGGTCATATCTTTATTAATGTGCTGCAGGGGGCATATTATAAATGCACTGGGGGGCTAGATATATAGGCTATATGTCTGCCCCCCCCCCTGCAGCACTATATATATCTTGCCCCCACAGCGCTTTTAATATAGATATGGCCCCCTGCTACTCACAATGGTAATTTTTAAATCTCTCGCTGCGAGCCCTGAATGGCCCCTCGGTATCGGCCGCAGGGTTGCAGAGTGCTATCAATCCCTCAGCCCCTGTACTACAACCCCATCATGGAACAGACTCTGTTCCATGATGGGGTAGTAGTACAAACACTAATGTAGCCTCCCCAGCTGTCTGCAGACTCCCGCAGCCGGGGAATTACTACTCCGATCATGGAAATAAGTCTGTTCCATAATGGGAGTAGTAGTAGTCCCTCAGCACTGCAGGAGTCTGCTGATGTCACCTCAGAAATAACGGATATTATAAACCAGGTGCAAACGGATAACATAAAGGCTCATCCGTTTGCCATAGACTTCAATGTTAAAAATAACGGCCGTTAATTTATCCGTTTCTTGTGACAGAAGAAAAATTAGTGCATGTGCCGTTAATTCTTCCATCACAATTAACGTCCGCTAGTCATGACGGACTATAATGGGTCATAACGGATAATCAAAAAATCCCGTAGACTTTAATGGGATTTTGTAATGGACGTTTAACATCCTTTTTTAAAGCTTTTCTAACGGACGTTTATAACAGATGAATTTTTATAGTGTGAAAGCAGCCTTAGTGTTAGCCCCAAAAACAGCTAGCGCTGACCTCCAAATATTACCCTGGTACCCATCGCCCCAGGGGTGCCGAGAAGCGACGGTACCAAAAGGGCCAGATCGTCAAACATGGCGCTCCTGGGCCTAGGCAATAACAGGCTGACATATCTTAGGCTGGGCAGGACCAATAATAATGGTCCTCGCCCACCCTGGTAATGTCAGGCTGTTGCTGCTTGGTTGGTATCTGGCTAATTTATTTATATTGGGGGGGGGGGGGGGGACTGAATTGCTAAACAATTTCATACATGTGAAGACAAGACCTACATAAAGGACTTGAAGGAGAAGGGGGCGGGGAAGGAACATAAAAGATACCAAAACTGAAGAGTGCATCAAAAATGCCAACAAATAATAATGGATTTTGGTCCACAATGAAATAAAATAAAGTACCCGCCGCGCCACCCCCCGACCCGCCGCACCGCACCCCCCACCGTGATGCTGGGCGGTATACCGGTATGGATTTTTGTCCATACCGCTATACCGGTCGGGCCCCTCCCCCACCCTCCGAGTCAATAAAAAAATTTAACTTAATGGGGGTGGTCCGGGCCATCCATCCTTCCTGTAGTGTCCGGGGGCATTCCGGGTGAAGAGTGAACCGGTCCGGGCTGTCCTTCTTCTCCGGCGGTTATCTTCTCCACTCCGGGCAGGCTCCGGCCTAGTACACTGCATAGACGCCGCTACGCCGTGACGTCAGGTGCGTCGCTGTGCACGGGCGTCACTGCGCAGCGGCGTCTATGCAGCGTACTAGGCCAGAGCCTGCCAGGAGTGGAGAAGATGACCGCCGGAGAAGGACAGCCCGGACCGGTTCACCCTCCACCCGGAACGCCCCCGGACACTACAGGAGGGAAGAATGGATGGCCCGGACCACCCTGACAGGTAGGGGGAGAGAAGCGGGTGGCGGCGGCGGCCTATGGCCCCGCAAAAGCCACTGCAGATCATTGATTTAATGCGCCCGCTTTAAATCAATGATCTGCAGCGGTGTCGCAGGGGGTAAATAGCCGATAACTTATACCGGAATATCGGTATAAGTTATCGGCTATGGGCCCTAACCTGCACCGATTATCGGTATCGGCCCTAAAAAAACGATATCGGTCGATCCCTAGTACCTAGCTTGAACCTCTTATATGGTATTAAAAAAACGATCATATACCAATGGTAATAAATGTATGGCAATTTAGTGTAGTACTATTTGCTGCATACTTTATTTCCCTCATTTGATGCCCTCTTTTTTCCCAATTTAGTGTAGTGTAGAGTACTGTTGTGTAAAAAGCAAAATAATATATTCTACAATCAGATATCAAAAACAAATGTTCACACAATGGAATTCCACACGGAGCATTGATATTAATGGGATTTTGCTGCATGGTTTACACAGCGGAATTTCCACTGCAGATGCTTCTGCTGCACAAATCCTGATTTTGCAGTCTGCAAAAAATGGGCGTGTCTATTCTTTCTGCAGAGTCTGCACAGAAATGCATTGCCATCTAGGAGATGCAGCATTTCCGAGCAGTCCTAGCGCTGGCTTGTTCAGCCAGCGTTCCGCTGTCGGGGAAATGTCTGCACAGAATTTTTCCATGTGGACATTGCCTGTGTGAACGTAGCCTTATGGTATAATGAAATTAGGGAGGTATTATCTTACAGAGTAATTAAAAAGTATGTAATATGGTATTATATGGTAAAAGATGATAATATGCACGCTCATATGGAGCGTGCGTGCATATGCCATAATTAACAAAAACAGAGTATATTCATGGTAAATATATATAAATATATATATATATATATATATGAAACTCAATGTGTGTGTGTGTGTGTGTGTGTGTGTATGTATGTATGTTCCAGCATCACCAAATGGCTAAAAATATTAAAATGAAACTTGGTATACATGTTACTTGTATGTCAACAACAAACATAGGATAGGTAATTTAGGTTTTTGTTTAAAGTCCCATACAAGTCTATGAGAATTACGGTATATGTTACTGCATAACTTCCAGCTGGAGATATTTTGATGATACTTGGTCACATGTTACTTTGTTCACAAAAAATATAGGATAGTTAATTTAACCCTAACCTACCCTTATTGCGAGGGTCAGGGTTTTTGTTTAACCCCTTAAGGACACAGGGTTTTTCCATTTATGCACTTTCGTTTTTTCCTCATCACCTTCTAAAAACCAATTTTGCACATACAGACCCATATAAGGGCTTTTTTTTTGCGCCACCAAATGCAATTTATAATGACATCAATCACTTCACCACAACATTTTTGACGAAACCACAAAAAAAAAAATATTTGTGGGGCAAAATTGAAAAACAAAAAAGCAATTTTTGATAATTTTGTGGGCTTCCGATTCTATGTAGTGCACTTTTCGTTAAAAATGACACCATGGGGGAGATTTATCAAAACCTGTGCAGAGGAAAAGTTGCTGAGTTGCCCATAGCAACCAATCAGATCCCTTCTTTCATTTTGCAGAGGGCTTGTTAAAAATGAAACAAGAAATCTGATACGGGTACGCAAAGTGCAATTTTGGACTTTTGAATTTTTTTACGTGTACGCCAAGCATATCAAACCCAAAGGTTAACATGGGCCAAAAAAAACAAGGTTTAAGTTTATGTGGGCCGCATCAAAAAAAATAAAATTTAACTTTACTATATGTATCAAGACCCCAACCCCCCTGTACAATAACCCAACCCCCCCTGCACAAGACCCCATGTCCTCCCTGCACAACACCCCATGTCCCCTGTGCACAACAAGCCATGCCCCCCTGCACAAGACCTCATGCCCCCCTACACAAGATCCCATGCCCCCTTTGCACAAGATCCCATGCCCACCCTACACAAGACCCCATGCCTCCATGCACAACACCTCATGACCCCTTCACATGACCCCATGACCCCTTCACATGACCCCATGCCCCTTTTGTACAGCACTCCATGCCCCTTTGCACAAGACCCCTTGCCTCCCTGCACAAAAACCCATGCCCTCCTTTGCACAAGACCCCATGCTCACCCTACACAAGACCCCATGCCCCCCTGCAAAACACCCCAGGACCCCCTTCACAAGACCCCATGACCCCCCTTCACAAGACTCCATGCCCCTTTGCACAAGACCCCATGCCCCTCCTTCACAAGACCCCAGGCCCCTTTTGCCCCCATGACCCCCCTGCACAAGACCCCATTCCCTGTTTAAAAAATAAATAAATAAAACAACAATATTAGCATTAATATTTACTTTTCTCACCTTGTCAATCTGGTGTCCTGTGTCTATAGCCGCAATGGTGCCGTCCGCAGCATGTGTCAGAACTCCTTTAAGGAGCAGCCTGATGACGTCACATCAGGACATGACGTTGACCTCTGCGCACCTCCATCCTCTCCTGGACCGCATCCAACAGCTCCTTGACTGCCTCTGACAGCCTCCATCCTCTTCTGGACCGCTTGTCAGCTACTGGACTGCCTCCAACTTCTCTTGGACCGCCTCCACCATCCTTCAACCGCTCCTGGACAGCCTCTGACTTTTTTATTTTATCTCTGCCCGTTTCCAGGTAACCAGAGCAATGAATATCTTTGCCGGGCCAGAAAGATATTCATTGTGGGCCGCATGTTTGACACCCATGGTGTATGCTATTGATTGTGAAGTTTAATTAACATTATGTTTTATAATTCGGACATTTACACACGCGGTAATACCACATATGTTTATTTTTATTATGTTTACGTATTTCTTATATGGAATTTTGGAAAAGGGGGTGATTCAAACTTTTAATATGGAAGTGGTTAATGGGTGTTTTTTAAAACTTTTTTTTTTTTTTTACACTTTTAGTCCCCTTAGGGGACTTTTAGGAGGAATCGGTAGATTCCTCATACAGATCAATGTGGTTAAGCCAGGCTATATCAATCACAGAAGAAGAAGAAGAAAACAGAATGCTCCAATGTGTAGAACGATTTGACGGTAAAAAAAGGGGGTGACCCTTTAATGAAAGGACTCACCAGATATAGTTGTGCTAGGATAGAGGCACAACAATCCGATGTGGACTGCAGCTATATCCCGCCCAGGCAACAGCGTGGGAATAAGAACGGCAGAGTTTTCACACCAGCCAGGTGTGAGGGGATGAGGGATAGATGATAGCGCTGTCCACAAGCTGGATGGGTAACTTTTATTCACATGTAACACGTTTCAAGGACGCTCCGTCCTTTTCCTCAGACATGCTAAATATACAAAAAAACAACACATATATACTCATTTGGTTATAGGAACCGGAAATGACATCACAAATTAATTAGCATAAAATGACGTTTTTCCATGTGATCCAAGATAATATAAAAAAAAAACTTTTCTTTAAAAATTCTTTATATACATGGATAAATAAATAAATAAGACTCCGAACCTATCATTGAAATGTTTTATCTATTGTCTCATTTAATCCCCTTGGCCACAAGGAGTTAAGGGAATAAATCCAAAAGGATTCCCTATTCACTAATTTTTGAAAGCGGTCATCATATTCTAAAGGGATACTTTCCAAGATAGTTAGTTTCAAACAATTGTGGTTACTGTTGTGTAAAGCTGTGGTGTGTCTTGATACACTATGTAGTATAACATTGTTTTTGATATTATATCTATGTTTATTTATGCGGGCACGTACAGTTTGTACCGTGCGGCCCACATACTGAAGCCCACACTCACATGTAAGGAGATAAATAACAAAGGAATCGGAGCAGTTAAATTTTTCTTTCAAAGAAAAAACTTTGCCTGTAGAGAAAGATGTTACTGAATCACAGGGAGGAAACGCAATCCATTCGCAGCACAGACAGCGTTTGTTATCGCAGCGGAATGTACCAATCATGGTAGGTTTACAAAAATTTGGTTTGATAATTTTATTTTTTAGTTTGCTTGGGGCTAAATGATTTCTTAATGTTTTTGATCGTCTGAATGTTAGGGTAGGACGTTTTGGGATTAATAATTTTAAAATAGGATCCGTCATATTAATTGGCCAGTATTTATTTAATATGTTTCTTATTTTGTTTGTGGCATTGTTAAAAGTAGTAATAAAATTAAATTTGGGTGTATTGTTTTGTTTTTGTTTTAGCTCATATTTAATTAAATCAGTCTGTTTTAGTCCCTCTACTCTTTTATATGTGTTTGTTAATATTCTTTTAGGGTATTTTTTTTTTCTTTAAAACACTTACCGTATATACTCGAGTATAAGCCGACCCGAGTATAAGCCGAGACCCCTAATTTCAACCCAAAATCCCAGGAAAAGTTATTGACTCGAGTATAAGCCTAGGGTGGGAAATACCTCATCCCCCCCTGTCATCATCCAGACCCGTCATTAACATCCTCATCATCCCCTTGTCATCATCCCACACATCCCCCCTTCATCATCCCCTTGTCATCATCCCACACATCCCCTTATCATCCCACACATCCCCCCTTCATCATCCCCTTGTCATCATCCCACACATCCCCTTATCATCCCACACATCCCCCCTTCATCATCCCCTTGTCATCATCCCACACATCCCCCCTTCATCATCCCCTTGTCATCATCCCACACATCCCCTTATCCCACACATCCCCCCTTCATCATCCCCTTGTCATCATCCCACACATCCCCTTATCCCACACATCCCCCCTTCATCATCCCCTTGTCATCATCCCACACATCCCCTTATCATCCCACACATCCCCCCTTCATCATCCCCTTGTAATCATCCCACACCCCCCCCCTTCATCATCCCCACCCCCCTTCATCATCCCCACACCCCCCCCCCTTCATCATCCTCTTCTCATCATTCGCCCTCAGTGGTCTTCAACCTGCGGACCTCCAGAGGTTTCAAAACTACAACTCCCAGCAAGCCCGGGCAGCCATCGGCTGTCCGGGCTTGCTGGGAGTTGTAGTTTTGAAACCTCCGGAGGTCCGCAGGTTGAAGACCACTGCGGCCTTCAACATGCGGACCTCCAGAGGTTTCAAAACTACAACTCCCAGCAAGCCCGGGCAGCCATCGGCTGTCCGGGCTTGCTGGGAGTTGTAGTTTTGAAACCTCCGGAGGTCCGCAGGTTGAAGACCACTGCGGCCTTCAACATGCGGACCTCCAGAGGTTTCAAAACTACAACTCCCAGCAAGCCCGGGCAGCCATCGGCTGTCCGGGCTTGCTGGGAGTTGTAGTTTTGAAACCTCCGGAGGTCCGCAGGTTGAAGACCACTGCGGCCTTCAACATCATCCAGCCCCCTCTCACCCCCTTTAGTTCTGTACAGTACTCACCTCCGCTCGGCGCTGGTCCGGTCCTGCAGGGCTGTCCGGTAAGGAGGTGGTCCGGGCTGCTATCTTCACCGGGGGCGCCTCTTCTCCGCGCTTCCGGCCCGGAATAGAGCCGTTGCCTTGACAACGACGTATCTGCGTCGTTGTCAAGGCAACGTGACTATTCTGAGGCCGGGCCCGAAGCGCTTAGAAGAGGCCTCCCCGGTGAAGATAGCAGCCCGGACCACCTCCTCACCGGACCACCTCCTTACCGGACAGCCCTGCAGGACCGGACCAGCGCCGAGCGGAGGTGAGTACTCAGAACTAAAGGGGGTGAGAGGGGGCTGGATGATGTTGAAGGCCGCAGTGGTCTTCAACCTGCGGACCTCCGGAGGTTTCAAAACTACAACTCCCAGCAAGCCCGGACAGCCGATGGCTGCCCTGGCTTGCTGGGAGTTGTAGTTTTGAAACCTCTGGAAGTCCGCAGGTTGAAGACCACTGCGGGTGGGGAAGTTCACTCGAGTATAAGCCGAGGGGGGTGTTTTCAGCACGAAAAATCGTGCTGAAAAACTCGGCTTATACTCGAGTATATACGGTATATGTAATTTTTGATTGTTCTTTAAAATCCTCGGAGGAAGTACAATTTTTTCTTATCCTCTGGTACTGTCCGTAGGGGATATTTGTAAGCCAAATGTGGTCTATCGCCAGACGAGAGGCTGTGCGATGGGCACACGTTTCGCACCAAGCTATGCAAATTTATATATGGGTCTATTTGAGAGTGTGTCCATCGCACAGTCTCCCTGGTATTTTAATAGTAATATTATGTATTTTAAGAGAATTATAGATGATCTGTTTATTTTGTGGAAGGGGTCACGGGAAGAAGCTTTTGAATTTGTTGAATTTTTAAACAAAAATGATTGGGGTCTTAACCCCTTAAGGACACATGACGTTCTCATACGTCTCCATTTCCAAGTCCTTAAGGACACATGACGTATGAGAACGTCATGTGTTTTACCGGCCCCCCGCAACCATCTGGAGCGGAGATGGTCCCCGATGCCTGCTGAAATCGTTCAGCAGGCATCGGGGCATATCGCCCAGGGGGGTCATGATGACCCCCCATGTCGGCGATGGCCGCAGATTGCTGGACAATTCAGTCCAGCGATCTGCGGCGGATTCCGGGTCAATCGGGTCTCCAGTGACCCGGTGACCAGGAATTATTGGCTGATCGGGGCCGTCAGAGACGGCCCCGAACAGCCAGAGCCAGCAGGGGTGAGGTGGCACTGGTGCCACCTCACGATCGCCCTGATTCGTCGGCCGGATTACCGGCCGACCAATCAGGGCGCCTGCTGCGGGTGTCACTCCCGCAACCCGCTCCGCCCCTCTTCCGGAGGACGTGAGCGGGTGCGGGACGTGCACCCCGGGTGCTGGGGACCCCGACCCCCGGGGCCCCTGTTGGGATCGGAGCTCCAGGAGCAGCGGCAGCGACGACGAGGGACTGACCTGTGCAGCGAGGATCGTTGGAGGTGAGTGACAGCCTCCTGCTGTTGCTTAGCAACAGCTCTCAGCATGCAAAAAGGGCATGCTGGGAGCTGTAGTTATGCAACAGCAGGAGGCAGACCACCACAACTCCCAGCATTCCCTTATGGGCATGCTGGGACTTGTAGTTTTGCAACAGCTGGAGGCACATTCTTTCTATGGAAAAGTGTACCTTCAGCTGTTGTGTAACTACAACTCCCAGCTTGCACAATCAGCTAAAGTGCATGCTGGGAGTTGTAGTGGTGCATCTGGTGGTTGCATAACTACAACTCCCAGCATGCCCGTTGGCTGTCGGTGACTGCTGAGAGTTATAGTTTTGCAACAGCTGAAGGCACACTGAGTTAAGTAGCAAACCAGTGTGTCTCCAGCTGTTGCATAACTACAATCCCCAGCATCCCCAGCCAAAGTAGTATGCCTCCAGCTGTTGCATAACTACAAGACCCAGCATGCCCTTCCGCTGTCCGTACATGCTGGGGGTTGTAGCTTTTGCAACAGCTGAAGGCACACTGGTTGCAGAATACTGAGTTTGTTACCAAACTCGATGTTTCACAACCAGTGTGCCTCCAGCTGTTGCAAAACTACAACTCCCAGCATGCACTGATAGACCGTACATGCTGGGAGTTGTAGTTTTGCAACAGCTGGATGTCCCCCCCCCCCCCCCCCCAATGTGAATGTACAGGGTACACTCACATGGGCGGAGGATTACAGTAAGTATCGGGCTGCAAGTTTGAAGTGCGGCAAAATTTCTGCCACAAGCCCAAACTGCCAGCGAGAAACTACTGTGAACCCCCCGCCCGTGCGACTGTACCCTAAAAACACTACACTACACTAACACAAAATAAAATAAAAAGTAAAAAACACTACATATACACATACCCCTATACAGCCCCCCTCCCCTCCCCAATAAAAATGAAAAACGTCTGGTACGCCACTGTTTCCAAAACGGAGCCTCCAGCTGTTGCAAAACAACTACTCCCAGTATTGCCAGATAGCCGTTGACTGTCTAGGCATGCTGGGAGTTTTACAACAGCTGGAGGCACCCTGTTTGGGAATCACTGGCGTAGAATACCCCTATGTCCACCCCTATGCAAGTCCCTAATTTAGGCCTCAAATGCGCATGGCGCTCTCACTTTGGAGCCCTGTCGTATTTCAAGGCAACAGTTTAGGGTCACATATGGGGTATCGCCGTACTCGGGAGAAATTGCCTAACAAATTTTGGGGGGTATTTTCTGCTATTACCCTTTTTAAAAATGTAAAATTTTTGGGAAAAGAAGCATTTTAGGTAAAAAAAAAATATATTTTTTTACATATGCAAAAGTCGTGAAACACCTGTAGGGTATTAAGGTTCAAACTACCCCTTGTTACGTTCCCCGAGGGGTCTAGTTTCCAAAATGGTATGCCATGTGTTTTTTTTTTTTGCTGTCCTGGCACCATAGGGGCTTCCTAAATGCGGCATGCCCCCAGAGCAAAATTCGCTTTCAAAAAGCCAAATGTGACTTCTTCTCTTCTGAGACCTGTAGTGCGCCAGCAGAGCACTTTTCACCCCCATATGGGGTGTTTTCTGAATCGGGAGAAATTGGGCTTCAAATTTTGGGGGGTATTTTCTGCTATTACCCTTTTTAAAAATGTAAACATTTTGGGAAAACAAGCATTTTAGGTAAAATTTTATTTTTTTTTTTTACATATGCAAAAGTCGTGAAACACCTGTAGGGCATTAAGGTTCACATTACCCCTTGTTACGTTCTCCGATGGGTCTAGTTTCCAAAATGGTATGCCATGTGTTTTTTTTTTGCTGTTCTGGCACCATAGGGGCTTCCTAAATGCGGCATGCCCCCAGAGCAAAATTTCCTTCAAAAAAGCCAAATGTGACTCCTTCTCTTCTGAGACCTGTAGTGCACCAGCAGAGCACTTTTCACCCCCATGCGAGGTGTTTTCTGTATCGGGAGAAATTGGGCTTCAAATTTTGGGGGGTATTTTCTGCTATTACCCTTTTTAAAAATGAAAAATTTTTGGGAAACCAAGCATTTTAGGTAAAAAATATATATAGTTTTTTTACATATGCAAAAGTCGTGAATCACCTGTAGGGTATTAAGGTTCACTTTACCCCTTGTTACATTCCCTGAGGGGTCTTGTTTCCAAAATGGTATGCCATGTGTTTTTTTTTTTTGCTGTCCTGGCACCATAGGGGCTTCCTAAATGCGGCATGCCCCCCAAAAACCATTTGTCGCTCCTTCCCTTCTGAGCCCTCTACTGCGCCCGCCAAACAATTAACATAGACATATGAGGTATGTCCTTACTCGAGAGAAATTGGGTTTCAAATACAAGTAAAAATTTTCTCCTTTTTATCCCTTGCAAAAATTCAAAAATTGGGTCTACAAGAACATGCGAGTGTAAAAAATTAAGATTTTGAATTTTCTCCTTCACTTTGAGGCTATTCCTGTGAAACACCTAAAGGGTTAAAACAATTATTGAATGTCATTTTGAATACTTTGGGGTGTGTAGTTTTTATAATGGGGTCTTTTATGGGGTATTTCTAATATGAAGGCCCTTCAAATCCACTTCAAACCTGAACTGGTCCCTGAAAAATAGCGAGTTTGAAAATTTTGTGAAAAATCGGAAAATTGCTGCTGAACTTTGAAGCCCTCTGGTGTCTTCCAAAAGTAAAAACTCATAAATTTTATGATGCAAACATAAAGTAGACATATTGTATATGTGAACCCCAAAAAAATATATTTTGAATATCCATTTTCCTTACAAGCAGAGAGCTTCAAAGTTAGAAAAATGCAAAATTTTCATTTTTTTCATCAAATTTTGGGATTTTTCACCAAGAAAGGATGCAAGTTACCATAAAATTTTACCACTATGTTAAAGTAGAATATGTCACGAAAAAACAATCTCGGAATCGGAATGATAACTAAAAGCATTCCAGAGTTATTAATGTTTAAAGTGATAGTGGTCAGAATTGCAAAAAACGCTCCGGTCCTTAAGGTGTAAAATGGCCTGGTCCTTAAGGGGTTAATTTCACTATGAAATTTTCTTTTAATTCTACAGATGTCAGATCGCCGCGGTGCCGCTGCTGGGGAGCCCTGGGATCCCCGCTGCAGCACCGCGCTATCATTACAGCACAGAGAGAGTTCGCTCTGCACGTAATGATGTGCGGTACAGGGGCCGGAGCATCGTTAAGTCACGGCCCCGCCCCTCGTGATGTCACAGCCCGCCCCTTTCAATACAAGTCTATGGGAGGGGGCGTGGCGGTTGTCACGCCGCCTCCCATAGACTTGCATTAAGGGGACGGGGGGCGGCGCCATGACATCACGCGGCTCCGTCCCCTGTATCGCCCGTCATTACGCACTGAGCGAACTCGCTCTGTGCTGTAATGATAGCGCGGTGCCGCAGCGGGGATCCCGGGGGTCCCCAGCAGCGGGACCGCGGCGATCTGACATCTTATCCCCTATCCTTTGGATAGGGGATAAAATGTCTAGGGGCGGAATACCCCTTTAAGGACAATTTTATTTTTACGCTTTCGTTTTTTCCTCCTCCCCTTCAAAAAATCATAACTCTTTTATATTTTCATCCACAGACTAGTATGAGGGCTTGTTTTTTGCGCGACCAGTTGTCCGTTGTAATGCCATCACTCACTTTACCATAAAATGTATGGCGCAACCAAAAAAATACTATTTGTGTGAGGAAATTAAAAAGAAAACCGCAAATTTTGGAAGGTTTTGTTTTCACGCCGTACAATTTATGGTAAAAATGACATGTCTTTTTTATTCTCTGGGTCAATACAATTAAAATGATACCCATGATTATACACATTTCTATTACTGTTGCGCTTAAAAAAAATCGCAAACTTTTTAACCAAATTAGTACGTTTAAAATCCCCCTATTTTGAAGACCTATAAATTTTTCATTTTTCTGTATAAGCGGTGGTATGAGGGCTCATTTTTTGCGCCGTGATCTGTACTTTATTAATACCATATTTGCTTATGAAAAACTTTTTTTTACATTTTTTTATAATTATTTTTGGGAATAAAATGTTATAAAAAGCAGCTATTTTGGACTTTTTTTTTTTTACGTTCACGCCGTTCACCGTACGGGATCATTTAAATTTTATTTTAATAGATCGGATATTTACTCATGCGGCGATACCAAATATGTATATAAAATAATATTTTTTACACTTTTTGGGGGTAAAATAGGGAAAATGGGGCAATTTACGTTTTTATTGGGGGAGGGGGTTTTTCACATTTTTTTTAACTTAATTTTTTTACTTTTTTTACTTCTATTTTTACACTCATAGGGGACTATTTATAGAAACCATTCGATTGCTAATCCTGTTCAGTGCTATGTATAGGACATAGCACTGATCAGCATTATCGGTCATCT
>NW_026608062.1:0-40000 GCF_029499605.1 Hyla sarda
ACAGGGAATATCCTTGATATATTGTATATAATAATATAAAGATATCTCCTGTATGATGGGGACATAATATATTGTATATAAAATAATAATATAAAGATATCTCCTGTATGATGGGGACATAATATATTGTATATAATAATATAAAGATATCTCCTGTATGATGGGGACATAATATATTGTATATAATAATATAAGATATCTCCTGTATGATGGGGACATAATATATTGTATATAATAATATAAAGATAATCTCCTGTATGATGGTGACATAATATATTGTATATAATAATATAAAGATATCTCCTGTATGATGGTGACATAATATATTGTATATAATAATATAAAGATATCTCCTGTATGATGGGGACATAATATATTGTATATAAATAATATAAAGATATCTCCTGTATGATGGGGACATAATATAATTGTATATAATAATATAAAGATATCTCCTGTATGATGGGGACATAATATATTGTATATAATAATATAAAGATATCTCCTGTATGATGGGGACATTAATATATTGTATATAATAATATAAAGATATCTCCTGTATGATGGTGACATAATATATTGTATATAATAATATAAAGATATCTCCTGTATGATGGGGACATAATATATTGTATATAATATAATATAAAGATATCTCCTGTATGATGGGGACATAATATATTGTATATAATAATATAAAGATATCTCCTGTATGATGGGGACATAATATATTGTATATAATAATATAAAGATATCTCCTGTATGATGGTGACATAATATATTGTATATAATAATATAAAGATATCTCCTGTATGATGGGGACATAATATATTGTATATAATAATATAAAGATATCTCCTGTATGATGGGGACATAATATATTGTATATAATAATATAAAGATATCTCCTGTATGATGGTGACATAATATATTGTATATAATATAATAATATAAAGATATCTCCTGTATGATGGTGACATAATATATTGTATATAATAATATAAAGATATCTCCTGTATAATGGTGACATAATATATTGTATATAATAATATAAAGATATCTCCTGTATGATGATGACATAATATATTGTATATAATAATATAAAGATATCTCCTGTATGATGGGGACATAATATATTGTATATAATATAAAGATATCTCCTGTATGATGGTGACATAATATATTGTATATAATAATATAAAGATATCTCCTGTATGATGGGGACATAATATATTGTATATAATAATATAAAGATATCTCCTGTATGATGGTGACATAATATATTGTATATAATATAATAATATAAAGATATCTCCTGTATGATGGGGACATAATATATTGTATATAATATAATAATATAAAGATATCTCCTGTATGATGGTGACATAATATATTGTATATAATAATATAAAGATATCTCCTGTATGATGGTGACATAATATATTGTATATAATAATATAAAGATATCTCCTGTATGATGGTGACATAATATATTGTATATAATAATATAAAGATATCTCCTGTATGATGGTGACATAATATATTGTATATAATAATATAAAGATATCTCCTGTATGATGGGGACATAATATATTGTATATAATAATATAAAGATATCTCCTGTATGATGGGGACATAATATATTGTATATAATAATATAAAGATATCTCCTGTATGATGGGGACATAATATATTGTATATAATAATATAAAGATATCTGCCTGTATGATGGGGACATAATATATTGTATATAATAATATAAAGATATCTCCTGTATGATGGGGACATAATATATTGTATATAATAATATAAAGATATCTCCTGTATGATGGTGACATAATATATTGTATATAATAATATAAAGATATCTCATGTATGATGGTGACATAATATATTGTATATAATAATATAAAGATATCTCCTGTATGATGGGGACATAATATATTGTATATAATAATATAAAGATATCTCCTGTATGATGGGGACATAATATATTGTATATAATAATATAAAGATATCTCCTGTATGATGGTGACATAATATATTGTATATAATATAATAATATAAAGATATCTCCTGTATGATGGGGACATAATATATTGTATATAATAATATAATAATATAAAGATATCTCCTGTATGATGGGGACATAATATATTGTATATAATAATATAAAGATATCTCCTGTATGATGGGGACATAATATATTGTATATAATAATATAAAGATATCTCCTGTATGATGGTGACATAATATATTGTATATAATAATATAAAGATATCTCCTGTATGATGGGGACATAATATATTGTATATAATAATATATAGATATCTCCTGTATGATGGGGACATAATATATTGTATATAATAATATAAAGATATCTCCTGTATGATGGGGACATAATATATTGTATATAATATAATAATATAAAGATATCTCCTGTATGATGGGGACATAATATATTGTATATAATAATATAAAGATATCTCCTGTATGATGGTGACATAATATATTGTATATAATAATATAAAGATATCTCCTGTATGATGGGGACATAATATATTGTATATAATATAATAATATAAAGATATCTCCTGTATGATGGGGACATAATATATTGTATATAATAATATATAGATATCTCCTGTATGATGGTGACATAATATATTGTATATAATAATATATAGATATCTCCTGTATGATGGTGACATAATATATTGTATATAATAATATAAAGATATCTCCTGTATGATGGGGACATAATATATTGTATATAATATAATAATATAAAGATATCTCCTGTATGATGGGGACATAATATATTGTATATAATAATATATAGATATCTCCTGTATGATGGTGACATAATATATTGTATATAATAATATATAGATATCTCCTGTATGATGGTGACATAATATATTGTATATAATAATATAAAGATATCTCCTGTATGATGGGGACATAATATATTGTATATAATATAATAATATAAAGATATCTCCTGTATGATGGTGACATAATATATTGTATATAATAATATAAAGATATCTCCTGTATAATGGTGACATAATATATTGTATATAATAATATAAAGATATCTCCTGTATGATGATGACATAATATATTGTATATAATAATATAAAGATATCTCCTGTATGATGGGGACATAATATATTGTATATAATATAAAGATATCTCCTGTATGATGGTGACATAATATATTGTATATAATAATATAAAGATATCTCCTGTATGATGGTGACATAATATATTGTATATAATAATATAAAGATATCTCCTGTATGATGGGGACATAATATATTGTATATAATAATATAAAGATATCTCCTGTATGATGGTGACATAATATATTGTATATAATATAATAATATAAAGATATCTCCTGTATGATGGGGACATAATATATTGTATATAATATAATAATATAAAGATATCTCCTGTATGATGGTGACATAATATATTGTATATAATAATATAAAGATATCTCCTGTATGATGGTGACATAATATATTGTATATAATAATATAAAGATATCTCCTGTATGATGGTGACATAATATATTGTATATAATAATATAAAGATATCTCCTGTATGATGGTGACATAATATATTGTATATAATAATATAAAGATATCTCCTGTATGATGGGGACATAATATATTGTATATAATAATATAAAGATATCTCCTGTATGATGGGGACATAATATATTGTATATAATAATATAAAGATGTCTCCTGTATGATGGGGACATAATATATTGTATATAATAATATAAAGATATCTCCTGTATGATGGTGACATAATATATTGTATATAATAATATAAAGATATCTCATGTATGATGGTGACATAATATATTGTATATAATAATATATAGATATCTCCTGTATGATGGGGACATAATATATTGTATATAATAATATAAAGATATCTCCTGTATGATGGGGACATAATATATTGTATATAATATAATAATATAAAGATATCTCCTGTATGATGGGGACATAATATATTGTATATAATAATATAAAGATATCTCCTGTATGATGGTGACATAATATATTGTATATAATAATATAAAGATATCTCCTGTATGATGGGGACATAATATATTGTATATAATATAATAATATAAAGATATCTCCTGTATGATGGGGACATAATATATTGTATATAATAATATATAGATATCTCCTGTATGATGGTGACATAATATATTGTATATAATAATATATAGATATCTCCTGTATGATGGTGACATAATATATTGTATATAATAATATATAGATATCTCCTGTATGATGGTGACATAATATATTGTATATAATAATATAAAGATATCTCCTGTATGATGGTGACATAATATATTGTATATAATAATATATAGATATCTCCTGTATGATGGTGACATAATATATTGTATATAATAATATAAAGATATCTCCTGTATGATGGGGACATAATATATTGTATATAATAATATAAAGATATCTCCTGTATGATGGTGACATAATATATTGTATCTAATAATATAAAGATATCTCCTGTATGATGGGGACATAATATATTGTATATAATAATATAAAGACATCTCCTGTATGATGGGGACATAATATATTGTATATAATAATATAAAGATATCTCCTGTATGATGGTGACATAATATATTGTATATAATAATATAAAGATATATCCTGTATGATGGTGACATAATATATTGTATATAATATAAAGATATCTCCTGTATGATGGGGACATAATATATTGTATATAATAATATAAAGATATCTCCTGTATGATGGGGACATAATATATTGTATATAATATAAAGATATCTCCTGTATGATGGGGACATAATATATTGTATATAATAATATAAAAATATATCTCCTGTATGATGGGGACATAATATATTGTATATAATAATATAAAGATATCTCCTGTATGATGGGGACATAATATATTGTATATAATAATATAAAGATATCTCCTGTATGATGGTGACATAATATATTGTATATAATAATATAAAGATATCTCCTGTATGATGGGGACATAATATATTGTATATAATAATATAAAGATATCTCCTGTATGATGGTGACATAATATATTGTATATAATATAATAATATAAAGATATCTCCTGTATGATGGGGACATAATATATTGTATATAATATAATAATATAAAGATATCTCCTGTATGATGGGGACATAATATATTGTATATAATATAATAATATAAAGATATCTCCTGTATGATGGTGACATAATATATTGTATATAATATAATAATATAAAGATATCTCCTGTATGATGGTGACATAATATATTGTATATAATATAATAATATAAAGATATCTCCTGTATGATGGTGACATAATATATTGTATATAATAATATAAAGATATCTCCTGTATGATGGGGACATAATATATTGTATATAATAATATAAAGATATCTCCTGTATGATGGGGACATAATATATTGTATATAATAATATAAAGATATCTCCTGTATGATGGGGACATAATATATTGTATATAATAATATAAAGATATCTCCTGTATGATGGGGACATAATATATTGTATATAATATAATAATATAAAGATATCTCCTGTATGATGGTGACATAATATATTGTATATAATAATATATAGATATCTCCTGTATGATGGAGACATAATATATTGTATATAATAATATAAAGACATCTCCTGTATGATGGGGACATAATATATTGTATATAATAATATAAAGATATCTCCTGTATGATGGTGACATAATATATTGTATATAATAATATAAAGATATCTCCTGTATGATGGTGACATAATATATTGTATATAATATAATAATATAAAGATATCTCCTGTATGATGGTGACATAATATATTGTATATAATATAATAATATAAAGATATCTCCTGTATGATGGGGACATAATATATTGTATATAATAATATAAAGATATGTCCTGTATGATGGTGACATAATATATTGTATATAATATAAAGATATCTCCTGTATGATGGGGACATAATATATTGTATATAATAATATAAAGAAATCTCCTGTATGATGGGGACATAATATATTGTATATAATATAATAATATAAAGATATCTCCTGTATGATGGGGACATAATATATTGTATATAATATAATAATATAAAGATATCTCCTGTATGATGGTGACATAATATATTGTATATAATAATATAAAGATATCTCCTGTATGATGGGGACATAATATATTGTATATAATAATATAAAGATATCTCCTGTATGATGGGGACATAATATATTGTATATAATATAATAATATAAAGATATCTCCTGTATGATGGTGACATAATATATTGTATATAATAATATAAAGATATCTCCTGTATGATGGGGACATAATATATTGTATATAATATAATAATATAAAGATATCTCCTGTATGATGGTGACATAATATATTGTATATAATAATATAAAGATATCTCCTGTATGATGGTGACATAATATATTGTATATAATAATATAAAGATATCTCCTGTATGATGGGGACATAATATATTGTATATAATAATATAAAGATATCTCCTGTATGATGGTGACATAATATATTGTATATAATATAATAATATAAAGATATCTCCTGTATGATGGGGACATAATATATTGTATATAATAATATAAAGATATCTCCTGTATGATGGGGACATAATATATTGTATATAATAATATAATGATATCTCCTGTATGATGGTGACATAATATATTGTATATAATATAATATAAAGATATCTCCTGTATGATGGTGACATAATATATTGTATATAATAATATAATGATATCTCCTGTATGATGGTGACATAATATATTGTATATAATAATATAATGATATCTCCTGTATGATGGTGACATAATATATTGTATATAATATAATATAAAGATATCTCCTGTATGATGGTGACATAATATATTGTATATAATAATATAAAGATATCTCCTGTATGATGGTGACATAATATATTGTATATAATAATATAATGATATCTCCTGTATGATGGTGACATAATATATTGTATATAATAATATAATGATATCTCCTGTATGATGGTGACATAATATATTGTATATAATATAATATAAAGATATCTCCTGTATGATGGTGACATAATATATTGTATATAATAATATAATGATATCTCCTGTATGATGGTGACATAATATATTGTATATAATAATATAATGATATCTCCTGTATGATGGTGACATAATATATTGTATATAATATAATATAAAGATATCTCCTGTATGATGGTGACATAATATATTGTATATAATAATATAAAGATATCTCCTGTATGATGGTGACAAAATATATTGTATATAATAATATAAAGATATCTCCTGTATGATGGTGACATAATATATTGTATATAATATAATAATATAAAGATATCTCCTGTATGATGGGGACATAATATATTGTATATAATATAAAGATATCTCCTGTATGATGGTGACATAATATATTGTATATAATAATATAAAGATATCTCCTGTATGATGGTGACATAATATATTGTATATAATATAATATAAAGATATCTCCTGTATGATGGTGACATAATATATTGTATATAATAATATAAAGATATCTCCTGTATGATGGTGACAAAATATATTGTATATAATAATATAAAGATATCTCCTGTATGATGGTGACATAATATATTGTATATAATATAATAATATAAAGATATCTCCTGTATGATGGGGACATAATATATTGTATATAATATAAAGATATCTCCTGTATGATGGTGACATAATATATTGTATATAATAATATAAAGATATCTCCTGTATGATGGGGACATAATATATTGTATATAATATAAAGATATCTCCTGTATGATGGTGACATAATATATTGTATATAATAATATAAAGATATCTCATGTATGATGGTGACATAATATATTGTATATAATAATATAGAGATATCTCCTGTATGATGGGGACATAATATATTGTATATAATAATATAGAGATATCTCCTGTATGATGGTGACATAATATATTGTATATAATATAATAATATAAAGATATCTCCTGTATGATGGGGACATAATATATTGTATATAATATAATAATATAAAGATATCTCCTGTATGATGGGGACATAATATATTGTATATAATATAATATAAAGATATCTCCTGTATGATGGGGACATAATATATTGTATATAATATAGTAATATAAAGATATCTCCTGTATGATGGGGACATAATATATTGTATATGATAATAATATAAAGATATCTCCTGTATGATGGGGACATAATATATTGTATATAATATAGTAATATAAAGATATCTCCTGTATGATGGTGACATAATATATTGTATATAATATAATAATATAAAGATATCTCCTGTATGATGGGGACATAATATATTGTATATAATATAATATAAAGATATCTCCTGTATGATGGGGACATAATATATTGTATATAATATAGTAATATAAAGATATCTCCTGTATGATGGGGACATAATATATTGTATATAATATAGTAATATAAAGATATCTCCTGTATGATGGGGACATAATATATTGTATATAATATAATAATATAAAGATATCTCCTGTATGATGGTGACATAATATATTGTATATAATAATATAAAGATATCTCCTGTATGATGGTGACATAATATATTGTATATAATATAAAGATATCTCCTGTATGATGGTGACATAATATATTGTATATAATATAATAATATAAAGATATCTCCTGTATGATGGGGACATAATATATTGTATATAATAATATAAAGATATCTCCTGTATGATGGGGGACATAATATATTGTATATAATAATATAAAGATATCTCCTGCATGATGGTGACATAATATATTGTATATAATAATATAAAGATATCTCCTGTATGATGGGGACATAATATATTGTATATAATAATATAAAGATATCTCCTGTATGATGGTGACATAATATATTGTATATAATAATATAAAGATATCTCCTGTATGATGGTGACATAATATATTGTATATAATAATATAAAGATATCTCCTGTATGATGGGGACATAATATATTGTATATAATAATATAAAGATATCTCCTGTATGATGGTGACATAATATATTGTATATAATATAATAATATAAAGATATCTCCTGTATGATGGGGACATAATATATTGTATATAATAATATAAAGATATCTCCTGTATGATGGGGACATAATATATTGTATATAATATAAAGATATCTCCTGTATGATGGTGACATAATATATTGTATATAATATAGAGATATCTCCTGTATGATGGGGACATAATATATTGTATATAATAATATAGAGATATCTCCTGTATGATGGTGACATAATATATTGTATATAATAATATAAAGATATCTCCTGTATGATGGTGACATAATATATTGTATATAATAATATAAAGATATCTCCTGTATGATGGTGACATAATATATTGTATATAATAATATAAAGATATCTCCTGTATGATGGTGACATAATATATTGTATATAATAATATAAAGATATCTCCTGTATGATGGGGACATAATATATTGTATATAATAATATAAAGATATCTCCTGTATGATGGGGACATAATATATTGTATATAATAATATAAAGATATCTCCTGTATGATGCAAACATACAGCAGACATATTGTATATGTGAATCAATGTATAATTTATTTGGAATATCCATTTTCCTAATAAGCAGTGAGCTTTAAAGTAAAAAAAAATGCAAAATTTTCAATTTTTTCATCAAATTTTGGAATTTTTCACCAAGAAATGATACAAGTATCAACAAAATTTTACCACTAACATAAAGTAGAATATGTCACGAAAAAACAATCTCGGAATCAGAATGAAAGGAAAAAGCATCAGAGATATTAACACTTAAATTGACAGTGGTCAGATGTGTAAAAAATGGCCGGGTCCTTAAGGTATATTTGGGCTGGGTTCGGGGACGTCCTGGCACCCTGGGCTTTAACCCCTTAAGGACACAGCCCATTTTCACCTCTAGGACGCAGACCTTTTTTGCACATCTGACCACTGTCACTTTAAACATTAATAACTCTGGAATGCTTTTACTTATCAATCTGATTCCGAGATTGTTTTTTCGTGACATATTCTACTTTAACATAGTGGTAAATTTTTGTGGTAACTTGCATCCTTTCTTGGTGAAAAATCCCAAAATTTGATGAAAAAATTGAAAATTTTGCATTTTTCTAACTTTGAAGCTCTCTGTTTGTAAGGAAAATTGATATTCCAAATATTATTTTTTTTGGATTCACATATACAATATGTCTACTTTATATTTTAATCATAAAATTGACATGTTTTTACTTTTGGAAGACACCAGAGGGCTTCAAAGTTCAGCAGCAATTTTACAATTTTTCACAAAATTTTCAAACTCGCTATTTTTCATGGACCAGTTCAGGTTTGAAGTGGATTTGAAGGGTCTTCATATTAGAAATACCCCATAAATGACCCCATTACAAAAACTGCACCCCCCAAAGTATTCAAAATGACATTCAGTAAGTGTTTTAACCCTTTAGGTGTTTCACGGTAAAAGCAGCAAAGTGAAGGAGAAAATTCAAAATCTTCATTTTTTACACTTGCATGTTCTTGTAGACCCAATTTTTGAATTTTTACAAGGGGTAAAAGGATAAAATTTATACTTGAATTTGTAGCCCAATTTCTCTCGAGTAAGCACATACCTCATATGTCTATGTAAATTGTTCGGCGGGCGCAGTAGAGGGCTCAGAAGCGAAGGAGCGACAAGGGGATTTTGGAGAGTACGTTTTTCTGAAATGGTTTTTTGGGGGCATGTTGCATTTAGGAAGCCCCTATGGTGCCAAAACAGCAAATAAAAAAAACATGGCATACCATTTTGGAAACTAGACCCCTTGAGGAACGTAAAAAGGAATTAAGTGAGCCTTAATACCCCACAGGTGTTTCATGACTTTTGCATATGTAAAAAAAAAAAAAAAAATTTCACTAAAATGTGTGTTTCCCCCCAAATTTCACATTTTTGCAAGGGTTAATAGCAGAAAATACCCCCCAAAATTTGTAACCCCATCTCTTCTGAGTATGGAGGTACCCCATAAGTTGACCTGAAGTGCATTACGGGCGAACTACAATGCTCAGAAGAGAAGGAGTCATATTTGGCTTTTTGAGAGCAAATTTTGCTCGGGGGGCATGTCGCATTTAGGAAGCCCCTATGGTGCCAGGACAGCAAAAAAAAACGACATGGCATACCATTTTGGAAACTAGACTCCTTGAGGAACGTAACAAGGGATAAAGTGAACCTTAATACCCCACAGGTGTTTCACGACTTTTGCATATGTAAAAAAAATAATTTTTTTTTTACCAAAAATGCTTGGTTTAGCAAAAATTTAACATTTTAAAAAAAGGTAATAGCAGAAAATACCCCCCAACATTTGAAGCCCAATTTCTCCCGATTCAGAAGACACCCAATATGGGGATGAAAAGTGCTCTGCTGGCGCACTACAGGTCTCAGAAGAGAAGGAGTCACATTTGGCTTTTTGGAAGCAAATTTTGCTCTGGGGGCATGCCGCATTTAGGAAGCACCTATGGTGCCAGGACAGAAAAAAAAAAACACATGGCATACCATTTTGGAAACTAGACCCCTTGGGGAACGTAACAAGGGGTAAAGTGAACCTTAATACCCCACAGGTGTTTCACGACTTTTGCATATGTAAAAAAAAAAATATTTTTTTTACACTAAAATGCTTGTTTTCCCCCAAATTTTACATTTTTACAAGGGATAATAGCAGAAAATACCCCCCAAAATTTGTAACCCCATCTCTTCTGAGTAAGGAAATACCCAATAAGTGGACGTGAAGTGCACTGGGGGCGAACTACAATGCTCAGAAGAGAAGGAGCATCATTGAGCTTTTGGAGAGAGAATTTGGCCATGTGCATTTCCAAAGCCCCCCGTGGTGCCAGAACAGTGGACCCCCCCACATGTGACCCCATTTTTAAAACTACACCCCTCACGGAAGTTAATAAGGGGTGCAGGGAGAATTTACACCCCACTGGCATTTGACGTATCTTTGGAACAGTGGGCTGTGTAAATTAAAAATTTTATTTTTCATTTTCACAGACCCCTGTTTCAAAGATCTGTCAGACACCTGTGGGGTGTAAATGCTCACTGTACCCCTTGTTACATTCCGTGAGGGGTGTAGTTTCCAAAATGGGGTCACATGTGGGTATTTATTGTTTTGCACTTATGTCAGAACCACTGTAAAATCAGCCACCCCTGTGCAAATCACCAATTTAGACCTCAAATTTACATGGTGCACTCTCCCTTCTGAGCCTTGTTGTGCGTCCCCAGAACACTTTGCGCCCACATATGGGGTATCTCCGTACTCAGGAGAAATTGCGTTACAAACTTTGGAGGCTTTTTTTCTTTTACCGCTTGTGAAATTTTAAAGTATGGGGCAACACCAGTATGTTAGTGTACAAAAATGTTTTTTTTTTTACACTAACATGCTGGTGTAGACCCCAACTTTACCTTTTCATAAGGGGTAAAAGGAGAAAAAGCCCCCCAAAATTTGTTAGGCAATTTCTCCCGAGTACGGCGATACCCCATATGTGGCCCTAAACTGTTGCCTTGAAATACGCCAGGGCTCCAAAGTGAGAGAGCGCCATGTGCATTTGAGGCCTAAATTAGGGATTTGCATAGGGGTGGACATAGGGGTATTCTAAGCCAGTGATTCCCAAACAGGGTGCCTCCAGCTGTTGCTAAACTCCCAGCATGCTTGGACAGTCAATGGCTGTCCGGAAATGCTGGGAGTTTTTGTTATGCAACAGCTGGAGGTTCCGTTTTGGAAACACTGCTGTAGGATAC
This sequence comes from Hyla sarda, assembly GCF_029499605.1. Taxonomy (NCBI): domain Eukaryota; kingdom Metazoa; phylum Chordata; class Amphibia; order Anura; family Hylidae; genus Hyla; species Hyla sarda. Next base: position 12,985 of record NW_026608062.1, read on the forward strand.
GTTTTTCATTTTTATTGGGGGGGAAGGGGTGGTGGTGGGGGGGGGGCAGTGTACGTGTGTATATGTAGTGTTTTACTCTTTATTTTATGTTAGTGTAGTGTAGTGTTTTTAGGTTGCATTCACACTGACGGCGGATTACACTGAGTCTCCCGCTAGGAGTTTGAGCTGCGGCTGCTGCAGCTCAAACCTGAAGCAGGGAATTCACTGTAATCCGCCGCCAGTGTGAATGTAACCTGTACATTCACATGGGAGGGGGGGGGGGGGGGCAAAACTACAACTCCCAGCATGCACTGACAGAACATGCATGCTGGGAGTTGTAGTTTTGCAACAGCTGGAGGCACACTGGAAAATACTGAGTTGGGTAATAGAACCTATTACCTAACTCGGTATTTCCCAACCAGTGTGCCTCCAGCTGTTGCAGAACTACAACTCTCAGCATGTACTGATTGCCAAAGAGAATGCTGGGAGATGTAGTTATGCAACAGCTGGATGCACGCAAGTACAACTCCCAGCATGCCGAGACAGCCATTTGCTGTTCCTGAATGCTGGGAGTTGTAGTTTTGCAAGATTTAGAGGGGTTCAGGCTGGAGATCACTGACAGTGGTCTCTAAACTGTGGCCCTCCAGATGTTGCAAAACTACAAATCTCAGCATGCTAAGACAGCAAACTGCTGTCTGAGCATGCTGGGAGTTGTAGTTTTGTAATATCTGGAGGGCTACAGTTTAGAGACCACTGTCAGTGATCTCTAGCCTGAACCCCTCTAAATCTTGCAAAACTACAACTCCCAGCATGCCAACACAGCAAACAGCTGTCAAGGCATGGTGGGAGTTGTAGTTTTGCAACATCTGGAGGGCGACAGTTTAGAGACCACTCTCTAAACTGTCGCCCTGCAGATGTTGCTAGGCAACAGACTCTGCACACGCGGCGTCATACTTACCTCCACCGCCGCCGTGATCACAGCCGCCGCCGCCGCCGGGTAAGTGATCGCCGCCGCCGCCGCTACTGCACGGTTCCCCCCGCTGTGCCCGGACACCGATGGGCGGGCATAGCGCGGGGAACCGAACTTTAACCCCCCCGCCCCCAGTCTGCTATTGGTCGGCCGCTCCGCCGATCAATAGCAGGGATAGGAGGGGTGGCAACCCTGCCACCTCACTCCTATCTCTTCAAGGGGGATCGAGGGTGTCTTGGACACCCCCGATCCCCCTTATTTTATCGCGGCGCCGCGATTGATGGGCAGGGGGAGAGCGCTCCCCCTGCAAACACCATAGATGCCGTGATCAGACTGATCACGGCATCTATGGGGTTAATGCTGCCGGGACCGGCGCGATCGCGGCCCCGGCAGCTGCGGTGGGACTCCGGCTGTGATTGACAGCTGAGTCCCACCCGCGATCTCCTGCGCTGCCCGCGGCAGAGCAGGAGATCGCTTGGACGTATGCATACGTCCATTTGCGCGAACGTGTAATTCGCCTGGACGTATGCATACGTCCAATAGCGGGAAGGGGTTAAGGACCAAGGACCTCCCTGGACGTCCTGTCGTTTTCTGGTCCCTGCCGCGCGCCGGACAGAGATCGGAAGCGGATGGCTGCTGAAATGCTTCAGCAGGCATCCAGGGCAAACTCCGAGGGGGGCCATGTCGGCGATCGTCGCAAATCGCCAGGGAAATCGCACCTGCGATCTGCGACGTTACCGGGCTGATCGGGTCTCTGGGACCCGACCGCCCGGTAATTTTGCATGATCCCGGCTGTCACAGACATCCAGGACCATGCTGGAGGCTAGGAGCAAGGTGGCAAGCCTGCCCTCTCCTCCTATCCCCTGCGATCCTTCGGTTAGTTAACCGACCAATCGCAGGGGGGGGCGGTTACTTCCTCCCGCCCTGCCCCTGGAAGTCCGGAGAGAACGAGAGGAAGACCGGAGGACGCGGCGGGGGACGGGGGAGTGCTGGGGCCCGTTCCCGGTACTTACCTCGTCCCTGAAGACCCGGAACCTGGCGGCGGTGGCGACAGGTGAGTGGATCTTCAGCGGCGTTGCGGGACCTTTGCAGCAGTCCAGACCACCGTAAAGCGATCTGGACTGCTCCATCTGGTCCCCTTACACTACAACTCCCAGAATGCCCAGGCAGCCCTTGGCGTCTGGGCATGCTGGAAGTTGCAGTTTTGCAACATCTGGAGGTCCACAGTTTGGAGACCACTGAGCCCTTCCAGATGTTGCAAAACTACACATCCTCAGCATGCCCTTACTGTCCAGGCATGCTGGGAGTTGTAGTTCTGTAACATCTGGCCCTTCAGATATTGCAGAACTACAACTCCCAGCATGCCTGGACAGTTTTGGCATACTGGGAGTTGTAGTTTTGCAACATCTGGAGGCAGTACACAGTGGTCCCCCAAACCTCCAGCTGTTGCGTAACAACTCCCAATATGCCCTTCGGCTGTCTGGGCATGCTTGTAGTTGTGGTTTTGCAACAACTGGAGGCACACTGGTTGGGAAACATTGTCTGTTTCCTAACTCAGTGTTTCCCAACCCGTGTGCCTGCAGCTGTTGCAAAACTATAACTACCAGCATGCACTGATAGACCGTGCATGCTGGGAGTTGTAGTTTTGCAACAGCTGGAGATTCCCCCCCCTTTGAATGTACAGGGTACATTCACATGGGCAGGGGGCTTACAGTGAGTATCAGGCTGCAAGTTTGCGATGCAGCAAATTTTGCGCGGCAGCTCAAACTCGCAGCGGGAAACTCGCTGTAATCCCCCGCCCGTGTGACTGTACCCTAAAAACACTACACTACACTAACACAAAATAAAATAAAAAGTAAAAAACACTACATATACACATAACCCTACACAGCCCCCCTCCCAATAAAAATGAAAAACGTCTGGTACGCTACTGTTTTCAAAATGGAGCCTCCAGCTGTTGCAAAACAACAACTCCCAGTATTGCCGGACAGCCGTTGACTGTCCAATCATGCTGGGAGTTTTGCAACAGCTGGAGGCTCCCTATTTGGGAATCACTGGCGTAGAATGCCCCTATGTCCACCCCTATGCAAATCCCTAATTCAGGCCTCAAATGCGCATGGCGCTCTCTCACTTCGGAGCCCTGTCGTATTTCAAGGAAACAGTTTAGGGCCACATATGGGGTATTTCCGTACTCAGGAGAGATTGCGTTACAAATTTTGGGGGCTTTTTCTCCTTTCACCCCTTATGAAAAGGTAAAGTTGGGGTCTACACCAGCATGTTAGTGTAAAAAAATTTTTTTTACACTAACATGCTGGTGTTGCCCTATACTTTTCATTTTGACAAGAGATAAAAGGGAAAAAAGCCCTCCAAAATTTGTAATGCAATTTCTCCCGACTACGGAGGTACCCCATATGTGGGCGCAAAGTGCTCTGGGGGCGCACAACAAGGCCCAGAAGGGAGAGTGCGCCATGTACATTTGAGGTGATTTGCACAGGGGGTGGCTGATTGTTACAGCGGTTTTGACAAACACAAAAAAAAAAAAACACATATGACCCCATTTCGGAAACTACACCCCTTACGGAATGTAATGAGGGGTGCAGTGAGAATTTACACCCCACAGGTGTCTGACAGATCTTTGGAACAGTGGGCTGTGCAAATTAAAAATTTTGTACAGCCCACTGTTCCAAAGATCTGACAGACACCAGTGGGGGGTAAATGCTCACTGTACCTCTTATTATGCTCCTCAAGGGGTCTAGTTTCCAAAATGGTATGCCATGTTTTTTTTTTTTTTGCTGTTCTGGCACCATAGGGGCTTCCTAAATGCGACATGCCCACCGAGCAAAATTTGCTCTCAAAAAGCCAAATATGACTCCTTCTCTTCTGAGCATTGTAGTTCACCCGTAGTGCACTTCAGGTAAACTTATGGGGTACCTCCATACTCAGAAGAGATGGGGTTACAAATTTTGGGGGGTCTTTTCTGCTATTAACCCTTGAAAAATGTGAAATTTGGGGGGGAAACACATTTTAGTGAAAAAAAATGTTTTTTTTACATATGCAAAACTTGTGAAACACCTGTGGGGTATTAAGGCTCACTTTATTCCTTGTTACGTTCCTCAAGGGGTCTAGTTTCCAAAATGGTATGGCATGTGTTTTTTTTTTGCTGTCCTGGCACCATAGGGGCTTCCTAAATGCGACATGCCCCCCAAAAACCATTTCAGAAAAACGTACTCTCCAAAATCCCCTTGTCGCTCCTTCGCTTCTGAGCCCTCTACTGCGCCCGCCGAACACTTTACATAGACATATGAGGTATTTCCTTACTCGAGAGAAATTGGGCTACAAATATAAGTATACATTTTCTCCTTTTACCCCTTGTAAAAATAAAAAATTGGGTCTACAAGAACATGCGAGTGTAAAAAATGAAGATTGTGAATTTTCTCCTTCACTTTGTTGCTATTCCTGTGAAACACCTAAAGGGTTAAAACACTTACTGAATGTCATTTTGAATACTTTGAGGGGTGCAGTTTTTATTATGGGGTCATTTATGGGGTATTTCTAATATGAAGGCCCCTCAAATCCACTTCAAAACTGAACTGGTCCCTGAAAAATTTTTCATCAAATTTTGGGATTTTTCACCAAGAAAGGATGCAAGTGACCACAAAATTTTACCACTGTGTTAAAGTAGAATATGTCACGAAAAAACAATCTCGGAATCAGAATGATAACTAAAAGTATCAGAGTTATTAATGTTTAAAGTGACAGTGGTCAGATGTGCAAAATGGCCGGGTCCTAAGGTGTAAAATGGCTGGGTCTTTAAGGGATTAAGAGAAATCCAAAAAAGAAATGCATTTCCTCTGATGTCATGACCACAGTGCTCTCTGCTGACCTCTGCTGTCCATTTTAGGAACCCTCCAGAGCAGCATATTTTCTCCTGCTCTGGACAATTCCTAAAATGGACATCAGAGGTCAGCAGAGAGCACTGTGGTCATGACATCAGAGGAAATGCATTTCTTTTTTGGATTTCTCTTTAGTATACAGCCCCTAAAAAGTACTGGAAGGATTAAGATTCTTTAATAGAAGTGATTTACAAATCTGTTTAACTTTCTGGCACCAGTTTTTTTTTTTAAATCAAGTTTTCCACGGGAGTACCCCTTTAAATCACCCCCCTTTTCTCAAATTCCATATAAAAATATGTAACTATAATAAAAATAAACATATGTGGTATTGCCGCGTGTGTAAATGTCCAAACTATAAAAATATGTTGTTAATTAAACCGCACGATCAATGGCGTACGTGCAAAACAATTCCAAAATCCAAAATAGCGTATTTTTGGTCACTTTTTATATCATGAAAAAAAATGAATAAAAAGTGATCAAAAAGTCTGATCAATGCAAAAATGCACATAAAATGAGCCCTCATACCGCCCCGTACGCGGAAAAATAAAAAAAGTTATAGGGGTCGGAAGATGTCAATTTTAAACGTATACATTTTCCTGCATGTAGTTATGATTTTTTTACGACTAAATCAAACCTATATAAGTAGGGGATCATTTTAATCGTATGAACCTACAGAATAAAGATAATGTGTAATTTTTACCGAAAAATGTACTGCGTAGAAACGGAAGCCCCCAAGTTACAAAATTGTGTTTTTCCTTCAATTTTGTCGCACAACGATTTGTTTTTGTTTCGCCGTAGATTTTTGGGTAAAATGACTGATGTCATTACAAAGTAGAATTGGTGACGCAAAAAATAAGTCATATGGATTTTTAGGTGCAAAATTGAAAGGGTTATGATTTTTAAAAGGTAATGAGGAAAAAACGAAAGTGCAAAAACTGAAAAACCCCGGGTCATTAAGGATTTAAAGGCCGTCTTTCATTAGTCTACCTCGCGGATACGAATTAGATTATATGCTCCCCACAAATCCAACTTGGAGAAGACCTTGGCACCCCGTAGACGATCAAAGAGCTCAGAAATTAGAGGAAGAGGAAAGTGATTTTTGATCATGATCTTGTTTAGTCCCCTGTTGTCAATACAAGGACGGAGAGAACCATCCTTTTTCCCTACAAAGAAGAAACCAGCTCTGGCAGGAGAGGAGGACTTTCGGATAAAGTCTTTTGGAGGTTCTCTTGGATATATTTTGCCATGGCTTGTTTTTCAGGAACAGATAATGGATAAATTCTTCCTCAGGGAGGCGTGGTTCCAGGATGTAAGTCAAAAGAGCATTTGTAGGGAAGATGTGGTGGAAGAGTTTCGGCCTGCTTATCGCAGAATACGTCAGAATAGTCCTGATATGGGAGAGGCAGGCCAGGCATAAGAGGAGGTGAAGAGACAGTCTTAGACTGGATAGGCACAAGACAGTGATTTTGGCAAAACTGTCCACAGCGTGTGACTTCACCAGATTTCCAGTCGAGTTGCGGAGAGTGACGTTGAAGCCTAGGAAGACCGAGAAGAAGCTCCGAAGTACAATGTTGAAGCATGTAGAACTCAATTTTTTCCATATGCGAGACTCCTACTTGCATGAATAGAGGTTCTGTGCGGAAAAGCACCTTACAGTTCAGCTTTTCTCCATTAACACAGGAAATATATAAAAGGCTTAGCAAGCCGAGTCAATAGAAGACAATGTTTCTGGACAAGGGAGGCGTCAATGAAATCTCCAGCGGAACCAGAGTCCAAAAAAGCAGAAGCGGAGAAAGATGTCTTGGCAGGAGTAAAGACTTGAACCAACATGGTCAAATGAGGAGAGGTATTATTCACACCTAGGGATGCCTCTCCCACGTGCGAGCGTTTCCCGGACGCTGAGGACGTATAGTACAGTCTTTGAGAAAGTGCTCAGGACTGGCACAATATAGGCACAAATTCACATTATGTCGATGGGATCTTTCCAGCTGCGTTAGGTGGGGCAGGTTCTCTTTCCAGACAAAGTTCTTCCTGCCTCTCGGCAAAACGCACATCAATTCAAGTGGCTAAATGGATAAGCTCCCTCAGGGTAGACGGAGGATCTCATGCAGCGAGAGCTTCCTTGCTTCTACTGGACAATCCTTTTTTAAATGTAGCACACAATGCCTCGTCGTTCCATGCCAGTTCAGAGGCAAGAGTGCAGAATTGAACTGCGTAGTCACAGACGGAGGAGTTCCCTTGGCAGAGGCTCAGAAAAGCCGTCTCGGCTGACGAGGCTCATGCGGGTTCTTCAAATACACTGTGGAATTCAGCTAGGAAGGCCGTCAGGTTAGAGAAGACCGGGTAATTACAATCCCAGAGAATAGTAACCCAGGCCAGGGGTTTTCCGGCAATAGACTGACCACAAATGCCACTTTAGCTCGCTCCTTCAGGAACTAATCAGCCATGAGCTCCAAATGAATGTCATGGAGCTGGATGTGGATCCTCTACCTGTGTGGCTGATGACTCGGACCGTATCGGGGAGTGGAGTCTAAGGTGCCCAAGTGACACCCAGGTTGCTACCTCTGACACGGCTCAACCACACAGGTAACTGGGCAAGGCGAGGTACTGAAGGAAGAAGCAGTAGCGTAGTCAACGTAGCAGAAGGTCAAGGCAGGCGGCAAAGGTTCATAGTCAAAAAACATAGCAGGAAGGTATGGCATACACGGGTATGGCAATAGGAATGCTTTCTCTCAGGCAATAGGCACTGAAGATCTGGCAGGGAAGTGTGGGAGGTGTAGACAACTTATAATGTGGTGTCAGGTGTATTCACTAATTATGGGCATACTGGCCCTTCAAATTTCAGAGCTCCAGCACGCGCACCCTAAGGGATGGGGACTCGCGTGCCGGAGCTGAGATACAGAAGGCGCTGCAGGAGCAGAGCGTGGTGAGTGACAGGCCGGGATTTGCATGCGGGCGCGTCACGCGATGCGAATCCAGGCCTTGCCGGCAGTCGGGGACACAGGGACGCTGCGCTCACAGCCAGTGTTGGGGCCGGAGCGCAGTGTGTAACAATGCATAGAGCACTGAGTCATGAAGCCTCTACATTACTTAGGATCCCCTTCATACTCCGAGGGTATGGATAAACGAAGATTGGATTCAGAAGGAGCTGCAGGTACATGAGGAGAAACAGGAGCAGGTTGCGGCTGCTGTTGCTGTTGGGTGGCAAGAAGTTGTTGCATCATGGCAGACAAATTACTCAGTTGTTGCTCCTTACGAGCTAACTGCTGCGACTGTTGAGCCACGATGTTGGAAAGGTCCGAAATATCAGGCAGAGGCACCCCAGTGGGATCCATGGCCGGATCTAATTGTTACACTCACTGAGGTAATAGATCTGCTGTACCTGTGTGGATGAGGACTTGGGCTTTGTCAGGGAGCGGAGTCTAAGGTGCCGCAGGTTCTCACCAGAGCCCGCTGCAAAGCGGGATGGACTTGCTGAGGCAGGCAGCACCCAGGTCGCTACCCCTGGCACGACTTGTCCACACAGGCTGCTGAGGAGATACGTGGCACAGGAGGGATTTGGCAACTAATAGTCAGGATAGCAGATGGTATGGGCAGGCGGCACAGGTACGTGGTCAGGTCACGGAGCGGAAGGTCAGAACACAGGCAGGGCTAAACACATCTCAGAGCTCCGGCACGCGTATGCCTTAGGAGGTGGGTGCGCGCGCGCTGGGGAACAGAGGCAGCGGAGACGCCAGCAGGAGCAAGTGGTGAGTGATGGCCAGAGATTCGCATGTGGGCACTTCCCACGATGCAAATTCCAGACCCGCCAGAAGAAGGAGGAGGAGAACGCTCACGGCCAGAGTGAGTGGCCAGAGCGCTCGCCGCAACACTTCTGGATAGTCAACCAGTGTCAGGATCCGGGTACTGAGAGGATACTGGTGGTGGATCCTCTGTGTCAGTGGGGGTACCAGGGGAACGGAGTCTAAGGGGTTACTGGTATTCACCAGAGCCCGCCGCAAAGCGGGATGGACTTGCTGCGGCAGGTAACCCCCAGGTCGTTCCACCCGATAGCGACTCAACCCCAACTGACTGCTGAGATAGGCGCGGTACAAGGGATTAGGCAAGAGCAAGGTCGGACGTAGCAGAAGGTCAGGCAGGCAGCAAGGCAGCAAGGATCGTATTCAGGGGCAACGGCAGGGGGTCTGGAACACTGGCTTGGGACATACAAGGAACGCTTTCACTGGCACAATGGCAACAAGATCTGGCAATACAGGGAAGGGGAAGTGAGGTAATATAGACCAGTGCACAGGTGAAATTACTAATTTGGGCCAGGCGCCAATCAGCGGCGCACTAGCCCTTTAAATCGCAGAGAGCCGGCGCGCGCGCGCCCTAGGGAGTGGGGCCGCACGCGTCGGGAGTGGACAGACGGAGAACAGGTCCGGTAAGCAGACTGGGATGCGAACCGCGAGCGGGCGCGTCCCGCATCGCGGATCACATCCCTGCTAGAGACACTATCGCAGCTCTCCCGGTCAGCAGGTCTGACCAGGCGCTGCAAGCAGGTAAACGCTGCGAGCGCTCCGGGGAGGAGCGGGGACCCGGAGCGCTCGGCGTAACAGTACCCCCCCCCTTGGGTCTCCCCCTCTTTTTGGAACCCAAAAATTTGTGAATGAGGTCTTTGTCGAGGATGTTATCCTCGGGCTTCCACAACCTCTCCTCAGGACCGCAATTCTCCCAATCTACGAGAATTTTTTTTTTACCTCTGACCGTCTTAGATGCAAGAATTTCTTTAACAGAGAAGACATCTGAGGACCCGGAGACAGGAGTAGGAGCAACAACCTTGGGAGAGAAGCGGTTAAGGATAAGCGGTTTAAGGAGAGAAACATGAAAAGCGTTAGGAATACGGAGAGAAGGGGGAAGAAGGAGTTTGTAGGAGACAGGGTTGATTTGGCACTTGATTTTAAAGGGTCCAAGATAACGTGGTCCCAGTTTATAACTGGGGACACGGAAGCGGATATACTTGGCGGAGAGCCACACTTTTCTCCAGGAGCAAAGACAGGAGGAGTTCTTCTCTTTTTGTCGGCATGCTTCTTCATCTGGGATGAGGCCTGTAGAAGGGATTTTTGAGTTTCCTTCCAGATGGTGGAGAAGTCCCGGGTAACTTTGTCAACAGCAGGCAAACCAGAAGGGGTGGGAGTGGGGAGGGGGGGGACGAGGGTGACGGCCGTACACCACAATGAACGGGGATTTGGAGGAGGATTCAGAGTCCTTGAAATTGTACGAGAATTCAGCCCAGGGTAGAAGATCGGCTCAATCGTCCTGCCGGGAGGAAACAAAATGTTGCAAATAGTCACCAAGGATCTGATTAACTCTCTCTACTTGCCCATTGGATTGGGGATGATAGGAAGAAGAGAAATTTAATTTGATTTTTAGTTGATTACAGAGAGCTCTCCAAAATTTTGATACAAATTGAACGCCTCTATCCGAGACGATATGCGTGGGAAGCCCGTGAAGGCGAAAAATGTGCACAAAAAAATGCTTTGCCAACTGTGGCGCAGAAGGAAGGCCTGGAAGTGGAATAAAATGTGCCATCTTGGAGAAACGATCAACGACCACCCAAATCACTGTGTTGCCATGGGATAAAGGCAGGTGTGTAATAAAATCCATGGCAATTTGAGACCATGGTAGCTCAGGAACAGGCAGAGGATGAAGAAGACCGGCAGGCTTCTGGCGAGGCCCGAACAAAATCAGCGACATCTGCCTCCAGGGTAGGCCACCAATATAAACGAGAGATGAGTTGGATAGACTTCTTGACGCCAGCATGGCCGGCGAGGTGCGAGGAATGTCCCCACCTGAGGATCTTGAGGCGTTGGCGTGGAGGGACGAAAGTCTTTCCAGGAGGTGTTTGTCTGATAGAAGCTGGAGAAGAGGAGATCAGACACTCTGGAGGAACAATGTGTTGCAGGTGGGCTTCCGATTCGGAAGCATCAGAGGAACGAGAAAGGGATGTTTTTGTCAGCAGGGCGAAAATGAATCTCAAAGTTAAAACGGGCAAAAAACAACGACCACCTAGCCTGGCGTGGGTTTAAATGTTGGGCAGACTGGAGATACGAGAGATTCTTGTGATCCGTGTAGATGACAATTGGGTATTTGGAACCCTCCAGCAGGTGCCTCCATTCTTCGAGGGCTAGTTTAATGGCCAGAAGTTCACGATCACCAATGGAGTAATTTTTCTCCGCCGGAGAGAAGGGCTTAGAGAAGAAACCACAAGTAATGTTATGTCCAGTAGAGTTTTTTTGGAGGAGTACAGCTCCAGCTCCCACCGAGGAGGCATCCACTTCCAGCAAGAAGGGTTTTGATGGATCAGGTTTGGAGAGTACGGGAGCAGAAGCAAAAGCAGTTTTGAGACGATTGAATGCCACATCCGCTTGGGGAGGCCAGGACTTAGGGTTGGTGTTCTTCTTGGTTAGGGCCACAATCGGAGCCACAAGGGTGGAAAAATGCGGAATAAACTGTCGGTAGTAATTGGCAAACTCCAAGAAGCGTTGGATAGCTCGGAGTCCGGAGGGGCGTGGCCAATCTAAAACGGCTGACAGTTTGTCTGGGTCCATTTGAAGTCCCTGGCCAGAGACTAAATAACCTAGAAAGGGAAGAGATTGGCATTCAAAGAGACATTTCTCTATCTTGGCAAATAATTAATTGTCACGGAGTCTCTGGAGCACTAGACGGACATGGCGGCGGTGTTCTTCGAGGCTAGAAGAAAAAATCAAAATGTCGTTCAGGTAAACCACAACACAGGTATATAACAGATCCCAAAATTTTTCATTCACGAAGTCCTGGAAGACAGCGGAGGCGTTGCAAAGCCCAAAGGGCATAACCAGATATTCAAAATGTCCGTCTCTGGTATTAAATGCAGTCTTCCACTCATCCCCTTTCCTGATGCGGATGAGATTATATGCGCCTCTTAAGTCCAATTTGGTGAAGATGTTAGCGCCACGTAGGCGGTCAAAGAGTTCCGAGATAAGAGGCAGGGGATAGCGTTTTTTTTTATAGTGATCTTATTTAAACCGCGGTAATCGATGCACGGCCGTAAGGAACCGTCTTTTTTGGAGACAAAGAAGAACCCCGCTCCGGCAGGGGATGAAGACTTGCGGATGAATCCCCTCTTTAAATTTTCTTGGATGTAGTCCGACATGGCTTGAGTCTCAGGAGCAGACAGAGGATAGATCCTGCCCCGGGGTGGAGTAGTACCAGGAAGGAGATCAATAGGGCAGTCATAAGGCCTGTGAGGAGGCAAAGTCTCTGCTTGTTTTTTGCAAAAAACATCAGCATAGTCCTGATAGGCCTTGGGGAGACCAGGTATAGGAGGAGCCACTGGGGTTTGACTGACGGGACTGGGAGCAGACATGAGGCATTTTTTGTGGCAAGAAGCACCCCAGCTCTTGATCTCCCCGGTGGTCCAGTCAAGGGTAGGAGAATGGCGTTGGAGCCAAGGCAGGCCGAGAAGAATTTCAGAAGTGCAGTTAGAGAGTACCAGAAATTCAATTTTTTCGTGATGAGGTCCAATACACATTATCAGGGATTCTGTGCGGTAACGTACAGTTCAGTCCAATTTTTCTCCATTAACTGAAGCGATATAGAGAGGTCTGGCGAGACTGGTCACTGGGATGTTAAACCTGTTAACGAAAGAGGCCAAAATAAAATTTCCTGCACAGCCTGAATCCAAGAAGGCCACAGCTGAGAAGGAGGAGTTAGCAGAAGAAGAAATCCGCACAGGCACAGTAAGACGTGGAGAAGCAAAGTTCACACCTAGAGCTGTCAAACCTTTGTGCGGAATCGGAGTGCGTCTTTCCTGACACGGAGGACGGATAGGACAATCCTTCAGGAAGTGTTCGGTACTGGCACAGTACAGGCATAGGTTCTCATTGCGGCGGAGTGTCCTCTCTTGTAGGGTCAGACGAGACCGGTCTACTTGCATAGCCTCCACGGCAGAAGGCACAGGAACAGATTGCAGTGGACCAGAGAAGGGAGGAGCCGGGGAGAGAAATCGCCTGGTGCGAACAAAGTCCATATCCTGACGGAGCTCCTGGCATCTTTCGGAAAAACGCATGTCAATGCGGGTGGCCAAAAGGATAAGTTCATGCAGGTTGGCAGGAATTTCTCGTGCGGCCAGCACATCTTTGATGTTACTGGATAGGCCTTATTTAAAGGTCGCGCAGAGGGCCTCGTTGTTCCAAGATAATTCAGAGGCGAGGGTACGAAATTGGATGGCGTATTCGCCTACAGAAGAATTTCCTTGGACCAGGTTCAGCAAGGCAGTTTCGGCAGAAGAGGCTCGGGCTGGTTCTTGGAAGACACTACGAATCTCAGCGAAGAAGGACTGAACAGTGGCAGTGACAGGATCGTTGCAGTCCCAGAGCGGTGTGGCCCATGACAAGGCCTTTCTAGACAGGAGACTAACCACGAAAGCCACCTTTGACCGTTCAGTGGGAAATCGGTCCGACATCATCTCCAAATGCAGGGAACAGGTTGTTCCACCCGATAGCGACTCAACCCCGACTGACTGCTGAGATAGGCGCGGTACAAGGGATTAGGCAAGAGCAAGGTCAGACATAGCAGAAGGTCAGGGCAGGCAGCAAGGATCGTAGTCAGGGGCAATGGCAGGAGGTCTGGAACACTGGCTTGGGACATACAAGGAACGCTTTCACTGGCACAATGGCAACAAGATCCGGCAATACAGGGAAGGGGAAGTGAGGTAATATAGACCAGTGCACAGGTGAAATTACTAAATTGGGCCAGGCACCAATCAGCGGCGCACTGGCCCTTTAAATCGCAGAGAGCCGGCGCTCGCGTGCCCTAGGGAGCGGGACCGTGCGCGCCGGGAGTGGACAGACGGAGTACAGGTCTGGTAAGCAGGCTGGGATGCGAACCGCGAGCGGGTGTGTCACGCATCGCGGATCGCATCCCTGCTAGAGACACTATCGCAGCGCTCACGGTCAGCGGGTCTGACCGGGGCGCTGCGAGCGGGGACCCGGAGCGGGGAACCCGGAGCGCTCGGCGTAACAACCAGGAGAAATCCATCTACTCAGGTGAAGCAGTTTAAAAAAAAAAACAACAGAGCTCTATGAGAGGTCAGAGGCCAAGCTACTGTCTCTTTGTAAAATGAAGATGCTTGTTCCAATGCTGCCAAGTGGGCAAGATGGCAGGTGTCTATAATGGCAGAGGGTTCAGAACTGGGACTGATTTGGCCACTCGAGACAATAACATTTGCTTCTAGAAAGATGAGTACCTCCCGGAGGTCGTGGTTCTGTCTAAAAAAAATAATAATAAATTACTCGCCTCCTACATGGACATAAATTGTGACCGATGTAGGCTCAGCAAGATGGAGCACCCACATGGTGGGGCAGAGGGGGAGAGGGGCATGCTTGTTATTACCAACCCCATCAGAAAACAGTTCAGACCACTCTTAATTCATTTCCACCCAACCACCCGGGGGCACAGTAAAGGTCATGTTACATGACTACAGGGTCTTACACCAGGGAGGTAAATACATTGTCCCTTCAGATAGAGACAGAAAACCCACAATCCTCCTGAAATAACCGGAAACGGACAAAAGGAAATTTAAGAAAACCTTACTGAAAATTATTATCAGATGACATCAGATATTATGACTGAATTCTGTCTGAACAGAAAAATCATACAAAATAATGAACCCGGACAGAAAAGATGGTCCTGCCGCATAATATTAGAGGTTCTGATACAAGAGGTCCAATAAATCAGAGGTTCTGATACGAGAGGTCCAATAAATCAAGGGTTCTCTTACAAGAGGCCTAATAAATCATGGGTTCTCATACGAGAGGTCTGATAAATCAGAGGTTCTGATACAATATGTCTGATAAATCAGAGGTTCTGATACGAGAGATCTGATTAATCAGAGGTTCTGATACGACAGGTCTGATAAATTAGAGGTTCTCATATGAGAGGTCCAATAAATCAGAGGTTCTGATACGAGAGGTCCGATTATTCAGAGGTTCTGATACGACAGGTCTGATAAATCAGAGGTTCTGATACAAGATGTCTGATAAATCAGAGGTTCTCATATGAGAGGTCCAATAAATCAGAGGTTATTATACGAGAGGTCCAATTATTCAGAGGTTCTGATACGACAGGTCTGATAAATCAGAGGTTCTGATACAAGATGTCTGATAAATCAGAGGTTCTCATATGAGAGGTTCAATAAATCAGAGGTTCTGATACGAGAGGTCTGATAAATCAGAGGTTCTGATACGAGAGGTCCGATAAATAATGGGTTCTCTTACAAGAGGTCTAATAAATCATGAGTTCTGATACGAAAGGTCCGATAAATCAGAGGTTCTGATACAAGATGTCTGATAAATCAGAGGTTCTCATATGAGAGGTCCAATAAATCAGAGGTTCTGATACGAGAGGTCTGATAAATCAGAGTTTCTGATACGAGAGATCTGATAAATCAGAGGTTCTGATATGAGAGGTCCGATAAATGATGGGTTCTCTTACAAGAGGTCTAATAAATCATGGGTTCTCTTACAAGAGGTCTAAATCAGAGGTTCTGATATGAGAGGTCCAATAAATCAGAGTTTCTGATACGAGAGGTCAGATAAATCAACGGTTCTCTTACAAGAGGCCTAATAAATCATGGGTTCTGATATGAGAGGTCTGATAAATCATAGGTTCTCATATGAGAGGTCCAATAAATCAGAGGTTCTGATACGAGAGGTCCAATTATTCAGAGGTTCTGATAAGACAGGTCTGACAAAATCAGAGGTTCTGATACAAGATGTCTGATAAATCAGAGGTTCTCATAAGAGAGGTCCAATAAATCAGAGGTTCTGATACAAGATGTCTGATAAATCATGGGTTCTGATATGAGAGATCCAATAAATCATGGGTTCTGATACAAGAGGTCCGATAAATCAGAGGTTCGGATACGAGAGGTCCGATAAATCAGAGGTTCTCATACGAGAGGTTCAATAAATCAGAGTTTCTGATACGAGAGGTCCAATAAATCAGAGGTTCTGATACGAGAGATCTGATAAATCAGAGGTTCTGATTCGAGAGGTCCGATAAATAATGGGTTCTCTTACAAGAGGTCTAATAAATCATGGGTTCTGATACGAGAGGTCTGATAAATCAGAGGTTCTGATACAAGATGTCTGATAAATCAGAGGTTCTCATATGAGAGGTCCAATAAATCAGAGGTTCTTATACGAGAGGTCCAATAAATCAGAGGTTCTGATACGAGAGATCTGATAAATCAGAGGTTCTGATACGAGAGGTCCAATTATTCAGAGGTTCTGATACGACAGGTCTGATAAATCAGAGGTTCTGATACAAGATGTCTGATAAATCAGAGGTTCTCATATGAGAGGTCCAATAAATCAGAGGTTCTGATACGAGAGGTCCGATTATTCAGAGGTTCTGATACAACAGTTCTGATAAATCAGAGGTTCTGATACAAGATGTCTGATAAATCAGAGGTTCTGATACGAGAGATCTGATAAATCAGAGGTTCTGATATGAGAGGTCCGATAAATGATGGGTTCTCTTACAAGAGGTCTAATAAATCATGGGTTCTCTTACAAGAGGTCTAAATCAGAGGTTCTGATATGAGAGGTCCAATAAATCAGAGTTTCTGATACGAGAGGTCAGATAAATCAACGGTTCTCTTACAAGAGGCCTAATAAATCATGGGTTCTGATATGAGAGGTCTGATAAATCATAGGTTCTCATATGAGAGGTCCAATAAATCAGAGGTTCTGATACGAGAGGTCTGATAAATCAGGTTCTGATACGAGATGTCGGATTATTCAGAGGTTCTGATATGACAGGTCTGATAAATCAGAGGTTCTCATATGAGAGGTCCGATAAATAATGGGTTCTCTTACTAGAGGTCTAATAAATCATGGGTTCTGATACGAGAGGTCTGATAAATCAGAGGTTCTGATACGAGAGGTCTGATTATTCAGAGGTTCTGATACGACAGGTCTGATAAATCAGAGGTTCTGATACAAGATGTCTGATAAATCAGAAGTTCTCATATGAGACCGGGCGAGAAAAGCAGACAGTGCTGACTATACATTTAGGTAAAGGGTTTCAAAGGCATTAGAGGACATAAAGTCTATCCAGGGTCCCCATACTGATAGAAATTTATCAGATTGATTCCTAGAGTCCGCTATTAGCTCCTCCATTCTGTGTATAGGCGACACTTCACGGAGCCAGGATGATACCGAAGGGGGTGTCGCTGACCTCCATAGTCTCGGGATCACAGTCCTAGCTGCTAATAGCAGGTAATGCAACAGTCGGGCTGAGGTTTTCGGGACAGAGTCCGGTAATATAGACAAAAGGGCTCTTTTAGGGGAGAGGGAAAATGTGGTGGAGGTCAGTTTGGATATTAGGTCTAAGATCTGTGTCCAAAAAGGACAGATGGTCGGGCAGGTTAGCCAGATATGAGACATGGTGCCACCAGGTTCTCCACACCGCCAGCACATGTCTGACACGTTGGGGTACATTTGAGCAATCAGGGAGGGCACCCGATACCATCGTGTCAGTATTTTGTAGTTTGTTTCATTTGCTTTGCACGATGTGGAAGACCCGTGGCACCATGAGAAAGCCTTCCTCCACTCCCCCTCAGAAATAGTAAATTGGAGTTCACGTTCCCAGGCTGAGCAAAAGGCCGGTGTGTCCACTGTGGAGGCATCTAAGAGGAGAGCATATAGGGTGCTCACAGGTCTTCCAACTGGTGAGGAGGAAGTGCATACTCGTTCAAAGTGCGACAGGTTCCTGTGCAGATGAAGCTGGTCATGGTATGTCTTGTGTCTAAGTTGTGCGTAGTGGAAGCTGTGTATGAACGACAATGTATCGCCTCTCAGCAGGTCCGGAAGGGGTTTTAGGCCTGATGTGTCTAAGAGGTCTCGGAACCTGGGCGCTTCATCTTTATGAAAAGATAGGAAAGTGGATGATTTAACTGCAGGGGGGAAGGCCGGGTTGTTAAAGAGTGGGGTCAGGGGACCTGAGGGGGCTGCAAGCGTAGAATGAGATAGGTATGCCTTGAGTGTTCTAATCACCGATGCTGTAATTGGGGGCGTATTAGCAGGTACCTTTCTAGGAATTAGCCATCTAGGTAACCACACACATGTCCTAACGTCCCAGTCTGAGGACAGTTGTTCAAGGGCGACCCATTGTTTCCTTGATCTATGGTGTATGCCATCGAGGACCCTCGACAGCACGGTGGCTAAGTAGTACGACAAGAAATCTGGAAGGGCAAGTCCCCCCTCTTTTTTACGCCTATGCAGCACGGGTCTGGCCAAGCGAGGATGATGTCCTGCCCAGGCAAAGCCAGTCTAGAGCCCAGCGACCTCCCTGAAAAAGGAGCGCGGCAGGAAAACGGGTATTCCAGAAAATAGATATAACAAGCGCGGAAGCACGTTCATTTTGAACACATTTATCCTGCCAAGCCACGAGAAGTCCCTACGCTCCCACCTGGCCAAGTCTGTGCGCAGCGCCTGTAGTAGCGGAGGGAAGTTTAGACGGTACGCATCTACTAAGTTCACGGGGACCTGAACCCTCAGGTAGGTAATGGAGTGCGACTGCCACTTAAAAGGGATAGGCCGATTTCAGCGCTTCTATCACTTGGTGAGGGATGTTGATGTTCAGAGCCTCACATTTAGTGGGGTTGAGCTTATAGTTACTATAGGAAGAAAACTTACACAGGGTGGACATGAGCGAGGGGAGTGACGTGTGAGGGGCGGAAATGAACAACAGTAAGTCATCGGCGAAGGCCGAGCATTTGTAATGGCACAGTGGAGTCTGCAGGCCCCGTATGTCTGGATTCGACCGGATATCGTTAAGGAGGTGCTCCATGCACAGTACATATAGCAGTGGGGAGAGTGGGCATCCCTGCCTTGTGCCATTACAAATTCCAAAGGGGGCTGAGAGTTGGCCGTTTATGCGAAGCTGGGCCGTCGGATTAGCGTATAGTGCCAGAATACGTTCCAGCATCACCCCGCCCACGCCAATCTGAGACAGAGTGGCCAATAACAATTCCCAGTCCACCCGATCAAACACTTTTTCAGCGTCCAGTGAGAGTAAGAGCATCGGGATATTGCGGCTACGTGCATAATGTATGGTTGAGTAAGCCCTGAGCATATTGTCACGTGCTTCTCGTCCGCGGATGAAACCAACCTGATCAGGGTGAACAAGGGAATCCATATGTAAGGCCAGTCTATTAGCTATCAATTTGGCAAATAATTTAGCATCCACATTTATCAGGGAGATTGGTCTATAGTTGGGGCAGAGGAGGGGGTCTTTTCCCTCCTTGGGTATTACCGTCACGTAGGCTCTCATAAAAGAGGGGGGCAAGGGAGTACCCGGGGCTATTGCATTAAAGGCCAGCAAGAGAGGGGACAATAGCTCTTTCTTTAGTATTTTATAAAATTTCCCCGTGTAGCCATCTGGGCCATCTTTCCAGACGGCAACACGGAAATCGCCGCTTCTAATTCACCTGGCGTAAATGGGGCTTCCAGCGACTGGATGGTGTCTCGTGACAGTCTGGGCAGTGGATTGTATGTATGACTCAAGGGGGGGCATGGAACCGAGTGGTGCCGCCGCAAGTGCCGAGGGCTTGGGTAGGTTATAAAGGTCAGAGTAATATCTGTGGAATGTGGCCAAGATGTCAGGAGTGAGGAAGGAAGTGGCGGCTGCTTCTGTGCGAATGGCTTGTATATACATAGAGGAGCGCTTGGCTTTGAGAGCATTTGCAAGTAGGTGTCCTGATTTGTTGCTCGACTCATAGAAAACCTTTCCGGTCAACTGTCTATAGTACCGGTTCTGCACATTCATCACTCCCAACAGCTCGTGTCTAACTTTTATGAGTTCCCTGTATATCCGCTCCTCTTGTGATCGTTTGTGTTGTGTCTCTAATCTGTGGAGAGATTGTGTAAGCGAATGAAATTTGGCTGCCGCCTCTTTTTTTAGACAAGACCCATGCTTCACTAAAACCCCTTGCAGAATACATTTTAACGCGTCCCACTTCATGGTGGGAGCCGTGGTGTCAGACTTGTGATCCCGCTCAAAATGAGCAATTGAGTCACGGAGGTCTTGCATACATAGTCCGTCTAATACTAACGATTCGTTTAGTTTCCATGAAGCATGAGGTTTTTTTTTATTTATTTTTTTCCGCTTCTCCTCTCTCTCTCTCTCTCTCTCTCTCTCTCTCTCTTGGGGCAAGAAGGCGGGGTGGGGGGGGGGGTACTAATAATGAATATGTATACTTTTTCGGATACAGACTAGTATAAGTATGGCTATATGGCCTTTTGTTCTTGACTGGTGTTATGCACATTCGAATCGTATACTGTATTTTGGTAAATTTTATATTTAAAAGAAATAAAAATATAAAAAAAAAAAAATGATAACGATTCGTTTAGTTTCCATGAAGCATGAGGCTTGCGTAGTGAGGGGAGTGAGAGGGTACAAAAGACCGGGGCATGATCTGGCGTGGTTACTATCCCTATGGATGCGTAGGAGACTGTAGGCAGAAGGTGATGGGGATAAAAAATGTAGTCAATTCTACTATAAGACTGGCGCGGGTGGGAGTAAAACGTGAAGTCCCGGTCCTGAGGATGGAGAGATCTCCACACGTCGCTCAACTGAAGGGCATGCAGTTTCTGGCGAAGTGCTCTCAGTTTACTGTGGGAGATAGTCGAGCGGCCTGTGGAGGTGTCATTAGAAGGGAAAAGTGGGACGTTCAGGTCACCGCACAGGAGCATGTGTCCCGTCGCAAATTTAGACAATTTAGTGTGTTTATCAGGAAGGGAATTTGTGAGTGATTGGGTGCATAGATTGATGCTATGGTGAGAGTTTGGTCAGCTATTGTGCAGTTTACAAAGAGGTATCTAGCATTAGGGTCTATAAGCGTAGAGGTAACAGTGGCAGGGAGAGACCTGTGGAATGCAATCGACACCCCCTTGGTTCTAGACTCAGAATTAACGCTGTGGAACCATTGTGAGAAGTAACGTGTATTTAGGGCAGGGACGTGTCCCTCTTTAAAATGGGTCTCCTGCAGGGCTAGGATCTTCACCCTCTGTTTGTGGAAGGAATATAGAGTTTGTGCCCTTTTTTCAGGGGTATTGAAACCCTGTATATTCAGTGAAGCTACTTTAAGATCAGCTGCCATTATGGAAGGTGGGGGGAATGATAAACTCACTCAGATGCTCACGGTTCCTCCAGAAGTCCGTTCCGCCAAGGCGAGTGGTCAGAGAGGCTGCAGACCTAAATAGGATAAAAGAGAAAGAGGGATATGTGAGAATCGGAGTAGACAGAAACAGCTGACGCACAGACACATCAGCAAGGGTACTAAAGGTGGTGGCCATAAGGGCCAGAAGTGAAGTCAGAACCAGCCTGACTACTAACCTAAGTGAGGCTACGTAGAAGGCACGGGAGGCTAGGGGTAACATAGCAACTCTGAGTTAGCACATGGCCAGGGCTTGTTGAGATCTAATGAAAACACTCCCTCTAAGGATCAGAGCGAGTGCTGTGATTGGGTGGGCTATTAATTGCGTGGCGGGTGCGAGACCCTATAAATAGTTGTACATGGAGGGCAGAAGTATGTGAGTGTGTAGGGAAGGAGCAGAAACAGTGAATAAACAGGAATCTTGTAAGAAACGTATCCACAAGCCACTAATGTGGTCCCTCAGTGTGTATAGAAACAACAATTCAAGCAAGCAAAAACATTAGCAGAATTACATTAGCATTGTGTAGATCAGGAAAGTCTAGGGGAAGGCCTGGCTGCACAAGGCACACTGACCGGACCACCCCCCAGGACCCAAAGAAGGTAAGGTCCACATTAGACAGGATTCTGGGTCAAGTCTGCCGTTTCTGTCTCTGCGGCATCAGTGAAGTCGGGGTCGTTGTCTCCCGCTGGGTAGGAGACCCACGTGAGGGGGCCAATGGAGCAGGAGGGTGAAAGAGGGCATCCCAGTCCGGGAGAGCCACCGGTGGAAGCTTGAAGGTATGTAGAAAGTTGCGTAGGTCATCCGGCACTCGTAGGGTCGCGGTGGTAGAGCCATGTCTGGCGATTAAAGCAAATTGGTATCCCCAGTGATATAGGATCTTCGCATTTTGCTGTATTTTAAGCAAGGGTTTCAGAGCCGCCCAGAGGCGTAATGTACGGATGGAGAGATCTGGATACAGCTGAACATTCGATCCGTTGTAAGTGAGATTTTTAATGGTACAGGCTCTCCTCATTATTTCGTCTTTCTGCACGTAGTGATGGACCCGACAGATGACGTCTCGAGGTCTGCTGGGGTCAGGGTTTTTAGCCTTAAGAGCGCGATGCGCCCTGTCCAGTTCCATGGGGTTATCAGGCGGCTTTTGAAGCACCTCATTAAATAATCTTTGAAGAGTACCTGAGAAATCTTGCGGTGAAACAGATTCCGGTAATCCCTTAATTCTTATGTTATTTCTGCGGTTCCGATTGTCAATATCATCCAGATGGTCAATTGTAGCGGCCTGTTGTAAGGATAGCTGCTTAGTAGAGTATTGCAGTGCTTTAATTGTCGTGGAGATATTAGCCTGAAAGTCCTCCAGTTTATGGACCTGGTTTTGAAGTAGAAAAATGTCAGCTTTGACAGGTTGTAAGTCCTTCCGCCATGCGGTTCTCAAATCAGAGGCTAATGAATGCATATCGGCTTTAGTCGGCAACAAAGCAAGCAGGGCCTGTAATTCCGGGTGGTCTCTCAAAGTGTTAACTGCCATCTCTGGGGTAGGCAAAGACTGCGCCATATGGACCTGCGCAGAGGAGAGGCGTGAGCCATCTGCAGGATCTGGTCGGTAGGAGGCCTTAACTTTAGGAGTGCATTGTACATTGGTTTGGGAGTCGTCTGAAGAGGATCTACTGGATTGATGAGTGGGCAATTTTCGCGGGGTTTTGAACAATTTTTTTTTTGCAGGTGGGCTTGTACCCCAGTAATCCGGAGTGTCCGTGTCATCTGAAGAATCACATGAGCCCCTGTCTGATCTGGCGTCAGTACAGTCCATTTCTGATGCGCAATCTAGCACATTTCTAGCCGGTGGGCCCGGCACAGGTGAGGTATTATGAAGGTGGGTATGCTGGGGGCGCATGGCTAGCTGGATAATGTCTCCCTGGTTCCCAGGTGGTGAATTAATACTTTGCAATGGAGCTGCCTTTGCATAGTTCCTTTTCCCAGGGATGGTATTGGGGTGTACAGTGGTGCTGATGGCCCCTGATTCAGCAGGATTCGGGTGGGGGTCTACAGTATTTGTAATGGAGCTTCTGGGGCTTGAAAGAGAAGAGGAGGCAATCCTCTCATCAGCAAGGTGGGAAGAGGTTTGACCGCTGGGCCCCACAGCTGTCTGGGGAACAGCAGGCTGTCCGGGGGTCCCTAGCTGGCGAGACTGTGACGCAGGCGCTTGTTCAGTGAGAGCAGGAGGGCCATGTGGCCTCGGCGCCATTACAACCGCCATACTGTTAGGGGGCTTGCTGGGGATTTCAGTTCCTCCCGGTACCTGTGGTCCCTGGTGGTCAGCAGTCACTCCCCGTCCAATCTTTCCTGCAGTCACTCCCTCCGGCGGGGATGTCAGGAGGACCGGAGCTTGTGGTATGTGCGCGTCGTTCTCCAGCAGGAGGGCCGCACTGCTTTCTCTCTGCTGCGCACTTCCGGTCGCGGCCATTAGTTCTCCGGTGGATCTTGGCGCAGCGGAGGTCCTGTCACTCTGTTTCTGTGCAGGGAAGAAGGAGGAGATCAGTCTCAGGGGGTCCCCTGATGCTTTAGCAGGTCCGTTCTTTTTATTACGGTGTCTGCCGCCCATAACACTGATAATTAGCCCAAAAGTCGCCAGCCCAGGCAGGAGCGCTCAGGGATTCCTGCTGTCCTCCAGCGCGCCAAGCCACGCCCCTTGAGAAAGCATCTTATTGTGTGTGCCTTATTGTGTTCCTGAACTCCCGCTTGTGACCTGACCTTGCTACCTTGCCGCCTGCCTCCTAACCTAGTGCCTTTGACCTGACTACGCTACTTTGCTGCCCGCTTTCTGACCTGTGCTTTGTCTGACTATGCTTTTCTTCTGTGCCAGGCTACATCTGGGCAACCTGTGTGGACGGATCATGCCAGGGGTAGCGGCCTGGGTGCCGCCTGTCACTGCATGTCCATCCCGCTTTGTGGTGGGCTCTGGTGAAAACCAGCGGCAGACTCCGCTCCCTGGTACGGTTCAGTCATTGTCTACACAGGACAGCGGATCCACCTCTCAGCCCAGGTTCTTCTTCCGAGTGTTGCTGACCTCTCTACTATTGTGGCACGACAGTCTGCACAGATTGAACAACAAGTGCAGCAGATGTCTCAGCTTTCCGCTCTGGTGCAGCAACTTCTAGCTACACAACAGCCTCAACCTCCGCTGGCAGAACCCTCCGCAACTCCTGCTCCTGTTACTTCTACTGGTTCCAGGATTCGTCTCTCTCCCTACTAAATATGATGGAGATCCGAAGTTGTGCAGGGGCTTCATTACGCCAAGCACCTTGAACTTTTAAAAGACCAGTTTCCTACTGAGCAAGCCAAAGTGGCATTTGTCATCAGCCTCCTTTCAGGTAAAGCCTTGGTCTGAGCTACCCCGCTGTGGGACCACAATGACCCGTTGTCCTCTGATCTCCGGACTTTCCTAGCTGAATTCCATAAGGTATTTGAGGAACCGACCCGGGCTTCTTCAGCGGTGACAGCTTTACTGTCTCTCTCAGGGAAATTCTTCGGTGGGAGAGTATGCAGTACAATTCCGCATTTTGGCCTCTGAACTAGCCTGGAACAAAGAGGCTTTGTGCGCTACTTTTAAAATGGGTCTCAAGTAAGATCAAGGACTCATTGGCGGCTCAAGATCTTCCTTCCTCCCTAACTGATCTCATCAATCTCGCTACTCGTATTGACGTGCGGTTCTCGAAGAGACGAGCTTCGTCGAGAAAGGGAACCACTCCGGTCAAGGCATTATCCCCGTTTAGCTCCCGTATTTCAGCGTCCTCTGCAATCTTCTCTAACTTCACCTGCGGAAAAACCCATTAAGGTGGATCGCATTAGACTTTCTTCCCAAGAAAGAACCCGTCGACGCAATGAGAACTTATGCTTTTATTGTGCCAGCCCTGAAAACTTTCTTAAAGAGTGTACTCTTCGTAGGAGTGTTACACAAGGAGAAGATACAGTTCTTTGTACTTCCCCATTGTACTTCAGAACTTCTACTAGGACTTCCTTGGCTACAGCGTCATTCCCCCCAATTTGATTTGAATTCTGGAGATGTTTCTTGTTGGGGAATTTCTTGTCAAGATCATTGTCTGGAGTCCTTTCAGCTTAAGACTGTTCCTTTGCCTCTTATTAAGTCAAGCATCGTGACTTTGCTGATGTATTTTGCAAAAAACAAGCAGAGACTCTTCCTCCACATCATCCTTATGATTGTCCCATTGATCTTCTACCAGGCGCTACCCCTCTTCGGGGAAGAATTTATCCGCTGTCAGTACCTGAGACACAAGCTATGGAAAAATATATTCAAGAAAACCTTCAAAAGGGGTTTATCCGAAAATCCACCTCTCCAGCTGGGGCAAGATTTTTCTTTGTAGGGGAAAAGGATGGTTCTTTTCCTCCATGTATTGATCATCGGGGACTTAATAAAACCCCAATCAAAAACCGCGACCCTTTGCCCTTGATCTCAGAACTTTTTGATCGTCTACGTGGAGCCAGAATCTTCACTAAACTGGATCTGCGAGGAGCATACAACATAATTCGCATCCGAGAAGGCGATGAATGGAAAACAGCATTTAATACCTGGGACGGCCATTTTGAGTATCTAGTTATGTCATTCGGTCTTTGTAATGCTCGTGCAGTGTTTCAAGAATTTGTAAATGACATCGTCTGTGACTTCTAGACGATATCCTAATTTTCTCTCCCAATTTGACACTACATCGTATCCATGTCCATCAAGTCCTGCAGCGTCTCATGGAGAATCGTCTATTTGCCAAGCTGGAGAAAAGTCTCTTTGGGAGAGCTAGTCTTCCTTTTCTGGGATACATAGTCTCCCATCAAGGACTACAGATGGATCCTAAGCTTTCTGCCGTTTTGGATTGGTCACGTCCTTCTGGTCTACGGGCTATTCAACGATTTTTGGAGTTTGCCAACTACTACCGACAATTCATTCCTCATTTTTCTTCCCTAGTTGCCCCAATTGTAGCCCTTACCAAAAAGAATATTAATAGCAAGAATTGGTCTCTGGAGGTCAAATAAGCTTTCTTTCTATTAAAGTCGGCATTTGCTTCTGCACCTCTTCTCTCAAGACGTGATCCAGGAAAACCGTTCTTTTTGGAGGTGGACGCATCTTCTGTAGGAGTTGACGCAGTTCTGACCCAAAAGTCCCCTAAAGGCAAAAACATTTCTTGTGTTTTTTTCTCCAAGACCTTTTCTCCTGCAGAGAGAAACTATTCTGTTGGTGATCAGGAACTCCTTGCCATTAAACTTGCCTTAGAAACATAGAAGGTGTCTGCAGATAAGAACCATTTGACCCATCTAGTCTGCCCAATAATCTGAACCCTATCAATAGTCCCTGGCTCTATCTTATATGAAGGATAGCCTTATACCTATCCCTATCTTATATGAAGGATAGACTTATACCTATCCCTATCTTATATGAAGGATAGTCTTCTACCTATCTCTATCTTATATGAAGGATAGTCTTATACCTATCTCTATCTTATATGAAGGATAGCCTTATACCTATCCCTATCTTATATGAAGGATAGCCTTATACCTATCCCTATCTTATATGAAGGATAGCCTTATACCTATCCCTATCTTATATGAAGGATATCCTTATACCTATCTCTATCTTATATGAAGGATAGACTTATACCTATCTCTATCTTATATGAAGGATAGTCTTATACCTATCCCTATCCCTATCTTATATGAAGGATAGTCTTCTACCTATCTCTATCTTATATGAAGGATAGCCTTATACCTATCCCTATCTTATATGAAGGATAGTCTTATACCTATCTCTATCTTATATGAAGACACTATGTCCTCTATATATATAACACTATGTCCTGTATATATATATATATAACACTATGTCCTCTATATATATAACACTATGTCCTCTATATATATAACACTAT
>NW_026608062.1:75000-91143 GCF_029499605.1 Hyla sarda
ACATAAAGTGTACAATCATATTATATAAAGTGCATTACATAAAGTGTACAATCATATTATATAAAGTGCATTACAGGCAGTGTAAACAGTATCAAAAGTGTACAATCATATTATATAAAGTGCATTACATAAAGTGTACAATCATATTATATAAAGTGCATTACATAAAGTGTACAATCATATTATATAAAGTGCATTACATAAAGTGTACAATCATATTATATAAAGTGCATTACATAAAGTGTACAATCATATTATATAAAGTGCATTACATAAAGTGTACAATCATATTATATAAAGTGCATTACATAAAGTGTACAATCATATTATATAAAGTGCATTACATAAAGTGTACAATCATATTATATAAAGTGCATTACATAAAGTGTACAATCATATTATATAAAGTGCATTACATAAAGTGTACAATCATATTATATAAAGTGCATTACATAAAGTGTACAATCATATTATATAAAGTGCATTACATAAAGTGTACAATCATATTATATAAAGTGCATTACATAAAGTGTACAATCATATTATATAAAGTGCATTACATAAAGTGTACAATCATATTATATAAAGTGCATTACAGGCAGTGTACAATCATATTATATAAAGTGCATTACAGGCAGTGTACAATCATATTATATAAAGTGCATTACAGGCAGTGTACAATCATATTATATAAAGTGCATTACAGGCAGTGTACAATCATATTATATAAAGTGCATTACATAAAGTGTACAATCATATTATATAAAGTGCATTACATAAAGTGTACAATCATATTATATAAAGTGCATTACATAAAGTGTACAATCATATTATATAAAGTGCATTACATAAAGTGTACAATCATATTATATAAAGTGCATTACATAAAGTGTACAATCATATTATATAAAGTGCATTACATAAAGTGTACAATCATATTATATAAAGTGCATTACATAAAGTGTACAATCATATTATATAAAGTGCATTACATAAAGTGTACAATCATATTATATAAAGTGCATTACATAAAGTGTACAATCATATTATATAAAGTGCATTACAAGCAGTGTAAACAGTATCAAAAGTGTACAATCATATTATATCAAGTGCATTACATAAAGTGTACAATCATATTATATAAAGTGCATTACATAAAGTGTACAATCATATTATATAAAGTGCATTACATAAAGTGTACAATCATATTATATAAAGTGCATTACATAAAGTGTACAATCATATTATATAAAGTGCATTACATAAAGTGTACAATCATATTATATAAAGTGCATTACAGGCAGTGTACAATCATATTATATAAAGTGCATTACATAAAGTGTACAATCATATTATATAAAGTGCATTACATAAAGTGTACAATCATATTATATAAAGTGCATTACATAAAGTGTACAATCATATTATATAAAGTGCATTACATAAAGTGTACAATCATATTATATAAAGTGCATTACATAAAGTGTACAATCATATTATATAAAGTGCATTACAAGCAGTGTAAACAGTATCAAAAGTGTACAATCATATTATATAAAGTGCATTACATAAAGTGTACAATCATATTATATAAAGTGCATTACATAAAGTGTACAATCATATTATATAAAGTGCATTACATAAAGTGTACAATCATATTATATAAAGTGCATTACATAAAGTGTACAATCATATTATATAAAGTGCATTACATAAAGTGTACAATCATATTATATAAAGTGCATTACATAAAGTGTACAATCATATTATATAAAGTGCATTACATAAAGTGTACAATCATATTATATAAAGTGCATTATAGGCAGTGTAAACAGTATCAAAAGTGTACAATCATATTATATAAAGTGCATTACATAAAGTGTACAATCATATTATATAAAGTGCATTACATAAAGTGTACAATCATATTATATAAAGTGCATTACATAAAGTGTACAATCATATTATATAAAGTGCATTACAAGCAGTGTAAACAGTATCAAAAGTGTACAATCATATTATATAAAGTGCATTACATAAAGTGTACAATCATATTATATAAAGTGCATTACATAAAGTGTACAATCATATTATATAAAGTGCATTACATAAAGTGTACAATCATATTATATAAAGTGCATTACATAAAGTGTACAATCATATTATATAAAGTGCATTACATAAAGTGTACAATCATATTATATAAAGTGCATTACATAAAGTGTACAATCATATTATATAAAGTGCATTACATAAAGTGTACAATCATATTATATAAAGTGCATTACATAAAGTGTACAATCATATTATATAAAGTGCATTACAGGCAGTGTAAACAGTATCAAAAGTGTACAATCATATTATATAAAGTGCATTACATAAAGTGTACAATCATATTATATAAAGTGCATTACATAAAGTGTACAATCATATTATATAAAGTGCATTACATAAAGTGTACAATCATATTATATAAAGTGCATTACATAAAGTGTACAATCATATTATATAAAGTGCATTACATAAAGTGTACAATCATATTATATAAAGTGCATTACATAAAGTGTACAATCATATTATATAAAGTGCATTACATAAAGTGTACAATCATATTATATAAAGTGCATTACATAAAGTGTAAACAGTATCAAAAGTGTACAATCATATTATATAAAGTGCATTACAAGCAGTGTAAACAGTATCAAAAGTGTACAATCATATTATATAAAGTGCATTACATAAAGTGTAAACAGTATCAAAAGTGTACAATCATATTATATAAAGTGCATTACATAAAGTGTACAATCATATTATATAAAGTGCATTACATAAAGTGTACAATCATATTATATAAAGTGCATTACATAAAGTGTACAATCATATTATATAAAGTGCATTACATAAAGTGTACAATCATATTATATAAAGTGCATTACATAAAGTGTACAATCATATTATATAAAGTGCATTACATAAAGTGTACAATCATATTATATAAAGTGCATTACATAAAGTGTACAATCATATTATATAAAGTGCATTACATAAAGTGTACAATCATATTATATAAAGTGCATTACATAAAGTGTACAATCATATTATATAAAGTGCATTATAGGCAGTGTAAACAGTATCAAAAGTGTACAATCATATTATATAAAGTGCATTACATAAAGTGTACAATCATATTATATAAAGTGCATTACATAAAGTGTACAATCATATTATATAAAGTGCATTACATAAAGTGTACAATCATATTATATAAAGTGCATTACAGGCAGTGTAAACAGTATCAAAAGTGTACAATCATATTATATAAAGTGCATTACATAAAGTGTACAATCATATTATATAAAGTGCATTACATAAAGTGTACAATCATATTATATAAAGTGCATTACATAAAGTGTACAATCATATTATATAAAGTGCATTACAAGCAGTGTAAACAGTATCAAAAGTGTACAATCATATTATATAAAGTGCATTACATAAAGTGTACAATCATATTATATAAAGTGCATTACAAGCAGTGTAAACAGTATCAAAAGTGTACAATCATATTATATAAAGTGCATTACATAAAGTGTACAATCATATTATATAAAGTGCATTACAAGCAGTGTAAACAGTATCAAAAGTGTACAATCATATTATATAAAGTGCATTACATAAAGTGTACAATCATATTATATAAAGTGCATTACATAAAGTGTACAATCATATTATATAAAGTGCATTACATAAAGTGTACAATCATATTATATAAAGTGCATTACATAAAGTGTACAATCATATTATATAAAGTGCATTACATAAAGTGTACAATCATATTATATAAAGTGCATTACATAAAATGTACAATCATATTATATAAAGTGCATTACATAAAGTGTACAATCATATTATATAAAGTGCATTACATAAAGTGTACAATCATATTATATAAAGTGCATTACATAAAGTGTACAATCATATTATATAAAGTGCATTACATAAAGTGTACAATCATATTATATAAAGTGCATTACATAAAGTGTACAATCATATTATATAAAGTGCATTACAGGCAGTGTAAACAGTATCAAAAGTGTACAATCATATTATATAAAGTGCATTACATAAAGTGTACAATCATATTATATAAAGTGCATTACATAAAGTGTACAATCATATTATATAAAGTGCATTACATAAAGTGTACAATCATATTATATAAAGTGCATTACATAAAGTGTACAATCATATTATATAAAGTGCATTACATAAAGTGTACAATCATATTATATAAAGTGCATTACAGGCAGTGTACAATCATATTATATAAAGTGCATTACATAAAGTGTACAATCATATTATATAAAGTGCATTACAAGCAGTGTAAACAGTATCAAAAGTGTACAATCATATTATATAAAGTGCATTACATAAAGTGTACAATCATATTATATAAAGTGCATTACATAAAGTGTACAATCATATTATATAAAGTGCATTACAAGCAGTGTAAACAGTATCAAAAGTGTACGATCATATTATATAAAGTGCATTACATAAAGTGTACA
This sequence comes from Hyla sarda, assembly GCF_029499605.1. Classification (NCBI taxonomy): domain Eukaryota; kingdom Metazoa; phylum Chordata; class Amphibia; order Anura; family Hylidae; genus Hyla; species Hyla sarda. The sequence continues at coordinate 79,569 of NW_026608062.1, forward strand.
ATCATATTATATAAAGTGCATTACATAAAGTGTACAATCATATTATATAAAGTGCATTACATAAAGTGTACAATCATATTATATAAAGTGCATTACATAAAGTGTACAATCATATTATATAAAGTGCATTACATAAAGTGTACAATCATATTATATAAAGTGCATTACATAAAGTGTACAATCATATTATATAAAGTGCATTACATAAAGTGTACAATCATATTATATAAAGTGCATTACATAAAGTGTACAATCATATTATATAAAGTGCATTATAGGCAGTGTAAACAGTATCAAAAGTGTACAATCATATTATATAAAGTGCATTACATAAAGTGTACAATCATATAATATAAAGTGCATTACATAAAGTGTACAATCATATTATATAAAGTGCATTACATAAAGTGTACAATCATATTATATAAAGTGCATTACATAAAGTGTACAATCATATTATATAAAGTGCATTACAAGCAGTGTAAACAGTATCAAAAGTGTACAATCATATTATATAAAGTGCATTACATAAAGTGTACAATCATATTATATAAAGTGCATTACATAAAGTGTACAATCATATTATATAAAGTGCATTACATAAAGTGTACAATCATATTATATAAAGTGCATTACATAAAGTGTACAATCATATTATATAAAGTGCATTACATAAAGTGTACAATCATATTATATAAAGTGCATTACATAAAGTGTACAATCATATTATATAAAGTGCATTACATAAAGTGTACAATCATATTATATAAAGTGCATTACATAAAGTGTACAATCATATTATATAAAGTGCATTACATAAAGTGTACAATCATATTATATAAAGTGCATTACATAAAGTGTACAATCATATTATATAAAGTGCATTACATAAAGTGTACAATCATATTATATAAAGTGCATTACATAAAGTGTACAATCATATTATATAAAGTGCATTACATAAAGTGTACAATCATATTATATAAAGTGCATTACATAAAGTGTACAATCATATTATATAAAGTGCATTACATAAAGTGTACAATCATATTATATAAAGTGCATTACATAAAGTGTACAATCATATTATATAAAGTGCATTACAGGCAGTGTAAACAGTATCAAAGTGTACAATCATATTATATAAAGTGCATTACATAAAGTGTACAATCATATTATATAAAGTGCATTACATAAAGTGTACAATCATATTATATAAAGTGCATTACATAAAGTGTACAATCATATTATATAAAGTGCATTACATAAAGTGTACAATCATATTATATAAAGTGCATTACATAAAGTGTACAATCATATTATATAAAGTGCATTACATAAAGTGTAAACAGTATCAAAAGTGTACAATCATATTATATAAAGTGCATTACATAAAGTGTACAATCATATTATATAAAGTGCATTACATAAAGTGTACAATCATATTATATAAAGTGCATTACATAAAGTGTACAATCATATTATATAAAGTGCATTACATAAAGTGTACAATCATATTATATAAAGTGCATTACATAAAGTGTACAATCATATTATATAAAGTGCATTACATAAAGTGTACAATCATATTATATAAAGTGCATTACAAGCAGTGTAAACAGTATCAAAAGTGTACAATCATATTATATAAAGTGCATTACAAGCAGTGTAAACAGTATCAAAAGTGTACAATCATATTATATAAAGTGCATTACATAAAGTGTAAACAGTATCAAAAGTGTACAATCATATTATATAAAGTGCATTACATAAAGTGTACAATCATATTATATAAAGTGCATTACATAAAGTGTACAATCATATTATATAAAGTGCATTACATAAAGTGTACAATCATATTATATAAAGTGCATTACATAAAGTGTACAATCATATTATATAAAGTGCATTACATAAAGTGTACAATCATATTATATAAAGTGCATTACATAAAGTGTACAATCATATTATATAAAGTGCATTACATAAAGTGTACAATCATATTATATAAAGTGCATTACAAGCAGTGTAAACAGTATCAAAAGTGTACAATCATATTATATAAAGTGCATTACAGGCAGTGTAAACAGTATCAAAAGTGTACAATCATATTATATAAAGTGCATTACATAAAGTGTACAATCATATTATATAAAGTGCATTACATAAAGTGTACAATCATATTATATAAAGTGCATTATAGGCAGTGTAAACAGTATCAAAAGTGTACAATCATATTATATAAAGTGCATTACATAAAGTGTAAACAGTATCAAAAGTGTACAATCATACTATATAAAGTGCATTACATAAAGTGTACAATCATATTATATAAAGTGCATTACAGGCAGTGTAAACAGTATCAAAAGTGTACAATCATATTATATAAAGTGCATTACAAGCAGTGTAAACAGTATCAAAAGTGTACAATCATATTATATAAAGTGCATTACAAGCAGTGTAAACAGTATCAAAAGTGTACAATCATATTATATAAAGTGCATTATAGGCAGTGTAAACAGTATCAAAAGTGTACAATCATATTATATAAAGTGCATTACAAGCAGTGTAAACAGTATCAAAAGTGTACAATCATATTATATAAAGTGCATTACAAGCAGTGTAAACAGTATCAAAAGTGTACAATCATATTATATAAAGTGCATTACATAAAGTGTACAATCATATTATATAAAGTGCATTACAAGCAGTGTAAACAGTATCAAAAGTGTACAATCATATTATATAAAGTGCATTACAAGCAGTGTAAACAGTATCAAAAGTGTACAATCATATTATATAAAGTGCATTACATAAAGTGTACAATCATATTATATAAAGTGCATTACATAAAGTGTACAATCATATTATATAAAGTGCATTACATAAAGTGTACAATCATATTATATAAAGTGCATTACATAAAGTGTACAATCATATTATATAAAGTGCATTACATAAAGTGTACAATCATATTATATAAAGTGCATTACATAAAGTGTACAATCATATTATATAAAGTGCATTACATAAAGTGTACAATCATATTATATAAAGTGCATTACATAAAGTGTACAATCATATTATATAAAGTGCATTACATAAAGTGTACAATCATATTATATAAAGTGCATTACATAAAGTGTACAATCATATTATATAAAGTGCATTACATAAAGTGTACAATCATATTATATAAAGTGCATTACATAAAGTGTACAATCATATTATATAAAGTGCATTACAAGCAGTGTAAACAGTATCAAAAGTGTACAATCATATTATATAAAGTGCATTACATAAAGTGTACAATCATATTATATAAAGTGCATTACATAAAGTGTACAATCATATTATATAAAGTGCATTACATAAAGTGTACAATCATATTATATAAAGTGCATTACAGGCAGTGTAAACAGTATCAAAAGTGTACAATCATATTATATAAAGTGCATTACATAAAGTGTACAATCATATTATATAAAGTGCATTACATAAAGTGTACAATCATATTATATAAAGTGCATTACATAAAGTGTACAATCATATTATATAAAGTGCATTACATAAAGTGTACAATCATATTATATAAAGTGCATTACATAAAGTGTACAATCATATTATATAAAGTGCATTACATAAAGTGTACAATCATATTATATAAAGTGCATTACATAAAGTGTAAACAGTATCAAAAGTGTACAATCATATTATATAAAGTGCATTACAAGCAGTGTAAACAGTATCAAAAGTGTACAATCATATTATATAAAGTGCATTACAAGCAGTGTAAACAGTATCAAAAGTGTACAATCATATTATATAAAGTGCATTACATAAAGTGTACAATCATATTATATAAAGTGCATTACATAAAGTGTAAACAGTATCAAAAGTGTACAATCATATTATATAAAGTGCATTATAGGCAGTGTAAACAGTATCAAAAGTGTACAATCATATTATATAAAGTGCATTACATAAAGTGTACAATCATATTATATAAAGTGCATTACATAAAGTGTACAATCATATTATATAAAGTGCATTACATAAAGTGTACAATCATATTATATAAAGTGCATTACAAGCAGTGTAAACAGTATCAAAAGTGTACAATCATATTATATAAAGTGCATTATAGGCAGTGTAAACAGTATCAAAAGTGTACAATCATATTATATAAAGTGCATTACATAAAGTGTACAATCATATTATATAAAGTGCATTACATAAAGTGTACAATCATATTATATAAAGTGCATTACATAAAGTGTACAATCATATTATATAAAGTGCATTACATAAAGTGTACAATCATATTATATAAAGTGCATTACATAAAGTGTACAATCATATTATATAAAGTGCATTACATAAAGTGTACAATCATATTATATAAAGTGCATTACAGGCAGTGTACAATCATATTATATAAAGTGCATTACATAAAGTGTACAATCATATTATATAAAGTGCATTACATAAAGTGTACAATCATATTATATAAAGTGCATTACATAAAATGTACAATCATATTATATAAAGTGCATTACATAAAGTGTACAATCATATTATATAAAGTGCATTACATAAAGTGTACAATCATATTATATAAAGTGCATTACATAAAGTGTACAATCATATTATATAAAGTGCATTACATAAAATGTGCGGTAGATTAAAAACATGCTTGAAAATCTCATAATACATATAATTGTCTATTAATAACTGCAGCTGATAACAATATTAAATAATGTATACTAATATAGTAGTAAGTGGAGATACCTGTGAAATGCTCCTGAGCATAACAGTATGGCGCCCGCAGCATGGGACGCCGTTCTCGGCGTCTACTATTGCGAGTGACCGAGTTCCGGTCAGGTGAACATGTCACATGACTAACAGCGATCACGTGATGCTGTAGTCATGGAGCCCACAGACGCCTGGACTTGCGCCCGTGAGAAGCGTATGAATCAGATGGAGAATGGTCTAGTGTGAGAACAGCGCCCGAGGGATGGCACACAATCAATCCCAATGTATAGAGTAATAAGATATTGCACAGAATAGGAGAAATGAAATGAAATGCAAATAGACATGAAATAAATACAAATAAAAACATAATGATAAACGAAAATGTATATAAGAAATAAAAAATAAAAAATAAAAAAAATATAAAATAAAATAAAAAATAATAAATACAAATAAAATAAAATGATAAATAAATCAAAAAATATTGGAACACAAAACCAGTGTAATTCTTTTTTATTAATGTTCTCTCCCTTAGGCTAGGGAAGGAGGATAACGGACATCTACTAGAGACCCTCCCTGGTTTGTAGGGCAGTCATTCGCGTAAAATGGTTAACTCCTTGCCCTACAGCCAGATGCTGAGAGCAAGGAGGATCGTGGATGACAGTTCCAAGTTAATGGAAACACTAAATGTTATGTCTAGAAATTTCCAACAAAGGGGTTATCCTAATGATATCATTAATGCACATAAAGAGGAGGTACTAGCGCTAGATAGAGAATCTATTTTGAAACCCAAGACTAGAGCTAAACATACTAGGATTCCTTTTATTTCTACCTATTCTGCACATAGTAACCATATCTCTAATATTTTGAATAAACACTGGCCTATTATGCGAGATAGCTTTAAAAATATCAGTGAGTTCAGAGCGAACCCTCTGATGTCGTACAGACGATCATATAACCTAAGAGACAAACTAGTAAAAACAGAGGTTCCTTCACAGAAAGTCAGTCATCAAACTTTCCTAGGATCCCAAAGAAAAGGATCCTTTCCTTGCCTCACGTGTATCAACTGTCCCTCAATGTTGAAGGGCAATGAGTTTACCCATCCCACAACACAGAAAAAATACCGGTTGAGACAGTTCCTGACGTGTGACTCCGGTTGGGTGGTCTATGTGTTGGTGTGCCCATGTGGACTGCTTTATGTGGGTCAAACCACGTGCAGTCTCAAGGTGCGCATCAACAATCATAGATACAGCATCCGTAAGCACAGGATGGATCTTCCTGTTTCAAAGCATTACACTGAAGTAGGACACACTGATAAAGATTTAAAATTTATGGCACTAGAATCTGTCCCCAAGCCCAACAGGGGTGGTGATAGGTTGGCAAGGTTAAAACAGAGGGAATTCTGGTGGATTCATCAGTTGAACACATTCCGTCCTACTGGTCTTAATGTCGACTTCAATATAATATAATAAGAGTGGAGAGCATATTCCCTTTACTCTATTCATGCCTCGACAATCTTCAACTATTACATCTGTTGATAAAATTATACAACTTCAGCTGGGACTTCTTTCACACAATTTAGATCTGCATTATTATGATTCTGGATATGATTATTGTTATATATTGTTATCATTGATTTTCTTTTCTTTTTTTCTTATTATTTTTTTCAGTTTACAGAACCTCAAAGTGGAAGACACCTGTGCGACTGCTCATATAATTTTTATTTAATATTTTCATGTTTTTATAAGTATATTGATGTATATATAGATGGTGACATGGTCAATAGTGAGAGAAAAGACCCAGAGTGGGTACTCAATAAATCCAGATGTACTAACTACAAGTTCTTTTGGTTTCAACTATCCTTTTCCTATTTTGTTTATCTTTGTATTTAGTTCTTTCATTTTTTTCATTTTTATACTTTTAATAATTATGATTTATTTTCATTTTATTTGTATATTTTAATTTATCATTTATTTTCATTATTTTGACATCTGGAGGTTGGCCTAAAATATTATTATATATGCATGAGTCTATGGTGCTATTTAAATATTAGCACACCCCCAAAATTGGCTGTAGTGGGAACTCTAGCGAACCGGGGATTCCTAACAGAACCTCGTGTTCGTTGGATGAACCTTTGGCATCCTCGGGTGGTGACCCGGTTTCTGGACACATCCGGGGTCGCCCTACAAACCAGGGAGGGTCTCTAGTAGATGGCCGTTATCCTCCTTCCCTAGCCTAAGGGAGAGAACATTAATAAAAAAGAATTACACTGGTTTTGTGTACCAATATTTTTTGATTTATTTATCATTTTATTTTATTTGTATTTATTATTTTTTATTTTATTTTATTTTTTTATATTTTTTTATTTTTATTTTTTATTTTTTATTTTTTATTTCTTATATACATTTTCGTTTATCATTATGTTTTTATTTGTATTTATTTCATGTCTATTTGCATTTCATTTTATTTCTCCTATTCTGTGCAATATCTTATTACTCTATACATTGGGATTGATTGTGTGCCATCCCTCGGGCGCTGTTCACATACTAGACCATTCTCCATCTGATTCATACGCTTCTCATGGGCGCAAGTCCAGGCGTCTGTGGGCTCCATGACTACAGCATCACGTGATCGCTGTTAGTCATGTGACATGTTCACCTGACCGGAACTCGGTCACTCGCAATAGTAGACGCCGAGAACGGCGTCCCATGCTGCGGGCGCCATACTGTTATGCTCAGGAGCATCTCACAGGTATCTCCACTTACTACTATATTAGTATACATTATTTAATATTGTTATCAGCTGCAGTTATTAATAGACAATTATATGTATTATGAGATTTTCAAGCATGTTTTTAATCTACCGCACATTTTATGTAATGCACTTTATATAATATGATTGTACACTTTATGTAATGCACTTTATATAATATGATTGTACACTTTATGTAATGCACTTTATATAATATGATTGTACACTTTATGTAATGCACTTTATATAATATGATTGTACACTTTATGTAATGCACTTTATATAATATGATTGTACACTTTATGTAATGCACTTTATATAATATGATTGTACACTTTATGTAATGCACTTTATATAATATGATTGTACACTTTATGTAATGCACTTTATATAATATGATTGTACACTTTATGTAATGCACTTTATATAATATGATTGTACACTTTATGTAATGCACTTTATATAATATGATTGTACACTTTATGTAATGCACTTTATATAATATGATTGTACACTTTATGTAATGCACTTTATATAATATGATTGTACACTTTATGTAATGCACTTTATATAATATGATTGTACACTTTATGTAATGCACTTTATATAATATGATTGTACACTTTATGTAATGCACTTTATATAATATGATTGTACACTTTATGTAATGCACTTTATATAATATGATTGTACACTTTATGTAATGCACTTTATATAATATGATTGTACACTTTATGTAATGCACTTTATATAATATGATTGTACACTTTATGTAATGCACTTTATATAATATGATTGTACACTTTATGTAATGCACTTTATATAATATGATTGTACACTTTATGTAATGCACTTTATATAATATGATTGTACACTTTATGTAATGCACTTTATATAATATGATTGTACACTTTATGTAATGCACTTTATATAATATGATTGTACACTTTATGTAATGCACTTTATATAATATGATTGTACACTTTATGTAATGCACTTTATATAATATGATTGTACACTTTATGTAATGCACTTTATATAATATGATTGTACACTTTATGTAATGCACTTTATATAATATGATTGTACACTTTTGATACTGTTTACACTGCTTGTAATGCACTTTATATAATATGATTGTACACTTTTGATACTGTTTACACTGCTATAATGCACTTTATATAATATGATTGTACACTTTATGTAATGCACTTTATATAATATGATTGTACACTTTATGTAATGCACTTTATATAATATGATTGTACACTGCCTATAATGCACTTTATATAATATGATTGTACACTTTATGTAATGCACTTTATATAATATGATTGTACACTTTATGTAATGCACTTTATATAATATGATTGTACACTTTATGTAATGCACTTTATATAATATGATTGTACACTGCCTATAATGCACTTTATATAATATGATTGTACACTTTATGTAATGCACTTTATATAATATGATTGTACACTTTATGTAATGCACTTTATATAATATGATTGTACACTTTATGTAATGCACTTTATATAATATGATTGTACACTTTATGTAATGCACTTTATATAATATGATTGTACACTTTATGTAATGCACTTTATATAATATGATTGTACACTTTATGTAATGCACTTTATATAATATGATTGTACACTTTATGTAATGCACTTTATATAATATGATTGTACACTTTATGTAATGCACTTTATATAATATGATTGTACACTTTATGTAATGCACTTTATATAATATGATTGTACACTTTATGTAATGCACTTTATATAATATGATTGTACACTGCCTGTAATGCACTTTATATAATATGATTGTACACTTTATGTAATGCACTTTATATAATATGATTGTACACTTTATGTGATGCACTTTATATAATATGATTGTACATTTTATGTAATGCACTTTATATAATATGATTGTACACTTTATGTAATGCACTTTATATAATATGATTGTACACTTTATGTAATGCACTTTATATAATATGATTGTGCACTTTATGTAATGCACTTTATATAATATGATTGTACACTTTATGTAATGCACTTTATATAATATGATTGTACACTTTATGTAATGCACTTTATATAATATGATTGTACACTTTATGTAATGCACTTTATATAATATGATTGTACACTTTATGTAATGCACTTTATATAATATGATTGTACACTTTATGTAATGCACTTTATATAATATGATTGTACACTTTATGTAATGCACTTTATATAATATGATTGTACACTTTTGATACTGTTTACACTGCCTGTAATGCACTTTATATAATATGATTGTACACTTTATGTAATGCACTTTATATAATATGATTGTACACTGCCTGTAATGCACTTTATATAATATGATTGTACACTTTATGTAATGCACTTTATATAATATGATTGTACACTTTATGTAATGCACTTTATATAATATGATTGTACATTTATGTAATGCACTTTATATAATATGATTGTACATTTTATGTAATGCACTTTATATAATATGATTGTACACTGCCTGTAATGCACTTTATATAATATGATTGTACACTTTATGTAATGCATTTATATAATATGATTGTACACTTTATGTAATGCACTTTATATAATATGATTGTACACTTTATGTAATGCACTTTATATAATATGATTGTACACTTTATGTAATGCACTTTATATAATATGATTGTACACTTTGATACTGTTTACACTGCTTGTAATGCACTTTATATAATATGATTGTACACTTTTGATACTGTTTACACTGCCTGTAATGCACTTTATATAATATGATTGTACACTTTATGTAATGCACTTTATATAATATGATTGTACACTGCTTGTAATGCACTTTATATAATATGATTGTACACTTTATGTAATGCACTTTATATAATATGATTGTACACTTTATGTAATGCACTTTATATAATATGATTGTACACTTTATGTAATGCACTTTATATAATATGATTGTACACTTTATGTAATGCACTTTATATAATATGATTGTACACTTTATGTAATGCACTTTATATAATATGATTGTACACTTTATGTAATGCACTTTATATAATATGATTGTACACTTTATGTAATGCACTTTATATAATATGATTGTACACTTTATGTAATGCACTTTATATAATATGATTGTACACTTTTGATACTGTTTACACTGCCTGTAATGCACTTTATATAATATGATTGTACACTTTATGTAATGCACTTTATATAATATGATTGTACACTTTGATACTGTTTCACTGCCTTAATGCACTTTATATAATATGATTGTACACTTTATGTAATGCACTTTATATAATATGATTGTACACTTTATGTAATGCACTTTATATAATATGATTGTACACTTTATGTAATGCCTTTATATAATATGATTGTACACTTTATGTAATGCACTTTATATAATATGATTGTACACTTTTTGATACTGTTTCACAATATGATTGTACACTTTTGATACTGTTTACACTGCCTATAATGCACTTTATATAATATGATTGTACACTTTATGTAATGCACTTTATATAATATGATTGTACACTTTTGATACTGTTTACACTTATGTAATGCACTTTATATAATATGATTGTACACTTTATGTAATGCACTTTATATAATATGATTGTACACTTTTGATACTGTTTACACTGCTTGTAATGCACTTTATATAATATGATTGTACACTTTGATACTGTTACACTGCTATAATGCACTTTATATAATATGATTGTACACTTTATGTAATGCACTTTATATAATATGATTGTACACTTTAATGTAATGCACTTTATATAATATGATTGTACACTTTATGTAATGCACTTTATATAATATGATTGTACACTTTATGTAATGCACTTTATATAATATGATTGTACACTTTATGTAATGCACTTTATATAATATGATTGTACACTTTATGTAATGCACTTTATATAATATGATTGTACACTTTATGTAATGCACTTATATAATATGATTGTACACTTTATGTAATGCACTTTATATAATAT